>NW_020954590.1:28553582-28572939 GCF_900497805.2 Vombatus ursinus | reverse complement strand
AGATAGATAGATAGATAGATAGATAGATAGATAGATAGATAGATAGACAGATGATAGATAGATAGATAGATAGATAAATAGATAGATAGATAGATAGATGGATGGATGGATGGATAGATAGATGAATGGATAAACAGTATTTCAATGTAATTGGCATTTCCTTTGCAATCTTATGGATTTTATTGTATATTTTAAAAAACATTATTCTGAGAAAGGGTCCATAGGCTTCACCAGAAGGGGTCTATGATAGAAAAAAAGGTTAAGAGCCCTTGGTTCTACTGGGTTCTTCATAAAATTCTTCTACCCCCTAAACCTCTATGTTAACTATCGACACATAAACCACAGTCATCTTTACGGTGTGCTTTTCAGTTCTGCTTATCATGAGAACTGTTAGGAGAGATGAACATGAATCCCATGCAATGAAGGGACTTCTTGTCCTTGGTTGTTATTCCACCAACCTGTTTATTTGTTTCCCCAAGGAGAACCTGTAACCTATCCTTGCATTTAGCTGCAACTTCTGGTTACATTTAATAGTTGATAAATAAATTATTTTTAATAAATAGAAGAATGAATTAAGTGAGTGAGGATATTAGGCAAAAATCTTTCTCTTAAAGAATAGGGGTGGATTTTTTCTCCTTTTTTGGAAGGATGGGATTTGTGGGGTTTTTTAAAAATAATTTATTATAAATTCCTATCTGCTTCTAAAAGATTAAGATGGCAAATCAGTTATTCATATGGATTTTGCTTTAATTTACCTCTTTATCCCACTTTTTTCTGTCAACACAGATTTTTAGGAGACCTTTCTCTGCTTTCCTAGCTAATAATAGCTAGAATTTATATAGTGCTCTTAAGGTTTCTAAATATTATCTCATTCGAACCTCACAACAACCCTGGGAAGTAGCTGATATAATTACCCCCATCTAACAGGTGAAGAAATTGAGGCAGACAGAGGTTAAGTGACTTGCCTAGGGCCAAGGTCACATAGGCCTAAGGTTGGATTTGAACTCAGGTCTTCCTGGTTCTGGTACTCTTATCTACTTTACCACCTAACTGCCTTTAAAAAAAATGTGGATAATAATACTTGTAATACATATTTCACAGGATTGTTTTGAAAAAAGTGTTTTATAAACTGTAAAGCCCTACGTAGCTGGAAACTTATTGTTGTTGTTATTTCTCCATATTTGCATGTCATTCACTCTGACCTACTTGTTGTAGTTAAAAATAGTCTATTCTAATGGACATCATCTCCTCTCTTCCATTCCTTTAATGTTCTCAGTGTTTTTATCCATTTTCTTTTATCCTTCCAGTTTCAGAGGAATTGACAATCTTATTCCCTTCCTTCTCAGCTGGCATCCTGCTCCAGAAGGCAGTCAACCCCTTTCTTTCATCTTCAATCTCTCCTTCTCTTCTAGGTTCTCCTCACTTTGCTTACCAGTATGTTTAGGTCTCTCCTTTTCTTTAAAACAAAACAAAAAAATCCTTCCCTAGACCTTAATATCATATTTCACCGAATAATCGTCACAGCCTGTTTTTTAGTCCACAAACTAGTTTATAACCTTTCATTGCGTAATTGTCTGTTATATGGTATAATTCTGTTCATCATGCCACTTAAAGGGTAAACAGAGCAGCAATGTATTCACCAGTGGCATATGGGTAAGCATTTATCTCTTGCACATTGTGAGCCGTGAGCCTAGAATTCTCAACGCATGGGCATTATCAGTATATTTCTGAAAGCCGACTTGCATGGTTTGTTTAGAGCACTGCAGTACTATCAGTGTTGTTACTCAACCCAATGAAGAGCCATAGTTGCAAGGGGAGCATGCGTGTAAGTGAAGCTGCCATGAGTAAGTCATGTGATAGGCAAGTCACTCGCATCTTCCCGATTTTAACATATATTCATGAGTATTCCATGCATCCTAATCTTGCACCAAAGACAGTTTGGTAATAAATGATTTTTAGGTAATACCAGCACATTTTTAAAAACAAAATTGCTTCACATAATGGTCGCACCCTACTTTTCTGCAGAAAATTTGTCATAAAATCTGTGATGATTATGCGGTGAAATATGGTAACTCCTACCTTCAGTGCTAAACTTGTAGAAAAAAGAGTCTACATACCACTCTATCCTCAACCTCCTCCAACCCTCCTGTTTCAACCCCATCACTCTACTGAAACTGATCTAACCTCTTTATTTCTAAATTCAATGGTTCAAAACTCTTTCACAGATTATCTTCTCTCCCTACACTCTCACCCATGATGATTTCTGCTCCATCTTTACCATAGGAGTAATTCACTGAATCAAAGCAATTTTCTCACCTATAAAAATAACCACTGGATTAGATGACATCTAAGATTCCTCCCATCTCTAGCATTTTATGATGTTAGGAAATTTGACCAAAATTTGAGAACTTCTTCATCTCGAGAAGATCTTGACAGTACTTGCCCTCAAAGAAAAACGGGTGGATGACCCTTAAAGAAACCCAGAGGGAAAAAATTTAGGGTTTGATAACCTTGCTACCTTTTATTCTCAATAGAAGATCCTCTACATTTTATCTGAATTGAAGAGTCAGGACAGTATTCTGTGAGGTCACACACTGGAGCTTTTGCTAGGAGGTGGAAACTATTGATAGCATCTCTTGCATTCTTTATTCCTTCCTCCCAAATAATGCATTTCATTGTTAATTTAAATGTAAGGTATACTGCTGATCTCTCAAAGGAAGTTGGCACTTTGTAAATAAGAATGCAGGAAAAAACCCAAGTATGTAAATCTGTGCCAACCCTCCCAGTACCTTGGGGTTAATTTAGCTGTCACAAGCATTTTTCCCTGGGAGGGAAGCAGTCTGCCCCCATGGGACAGCCAGGAAACCAATTTACAGTTGCCTCATTCATTCTGCCTCTATGTAATTTTTTCATCAAGACATGATTTACTATGTCGAAAAGCATTGATAAGGTCAATAACCATATTCTCTTCATGCTCTGATTAGACAGTATCTTTGGACAAATCTCTAAATCATCGTGCAGCAAGTAATAGGTCTTTCATTGCAAGATCATAAACTGCCAGCACTAGATAATTAAACTTCCTGAATCAATAATGTGACTCTTGACACACAGTTTGCTACAACTGTTGTGTAATCACTTAAAGGGATATTTATTTCAAGAAAGATCTTTCCATGCATCCAAAGCAGCATCTGTTGGAATTTCTGTTGGAAATTTAATAATAATTTACTTTTGTATACTGCTTTAAGGTTTATAAAGCATATTCTTCATACCCTGAGATGAAGGAATAACTTTCCCTGAAACTGAGGCACAGGGCAACCAAGACATTTAGGATCAAAATGTTAAATCTGTAGGAGACTGTAAAGGTCACCCAGCCTCATCAAAGCCCAACAGATGAGGTACAGAGAGATTAAGGAACTTAAACAGGGTCATATAGCTAGTGACTCAAACTTATGTCTTCCGAATGCATTACTATACCATACTTCCTGGGATGTAAAACAGCAGAGGACATAAAGGGACCAACTATCCAGGTTTGGGGTTAATCATGTCCTTCTCTTCTTACCACCTGCACTAGCCACTATTTAGCTCCTTCTCATATCCTGATTAAGAATGGAAAAGGTGGGGTAGCTAGGTGGTGCAGTGGATACAGCACTGGCCCTGGAGTCAGAAGGATCTGAGTTTAAATCCAGCCTCAGACACTTGACACTTACTAGTTGTGTGACCCTGGGCAAGTCACTTAACCCCATTGCCTAGCCAAAAAAAAAAAAAGAATGTAAAAAGGGAAAGGAATCATGGACTATTAAAGGAAGGGCAGTTCAGTAGTGAGGAGGGAGGGAAGAAAAAAAAGAAATTTACATAACTTTATTACATATTTTAAAGGAATAGCACATTGTATTAATAGAGTTGCAGTTTCATGTGCAATCATTTTTTAAATTATACTATGTTATGGAAATGCTTGTTTTGTTCCATAAATTAAAGATTAAGTAAATTTTAAAATTAAGAAAAAAATTGGAAGGGGCATTCAAGATAACCTATCCAATCCACTCATTTGTTAGATGAAGAAACTGAGACTGAATGGTTAAGTAACTTGCCTGAAGAAAATCAGGGACAAAGGAAAAACCAGAACCCAGATCTCTTAACCCATAGACCAGCATACTTGCCATTAGACCTATGTCTGTCAAGCTTCCAACTTTATAAGCCCATGACATTTCTTCTCAGAAGAGAGTAGTGAGTGGTTCAGATTTGGAATTTTAAATCTTACATCTCCAATCAAGGAGGGATATCTCATCTGAGATTCTTATCATACATAGTATCCCAGAAACCCAGAGTTGGAAACCATCCCAGAGGTCATCGACCCCCAACCATGCTTTGTTTATGACAAGTGTTCATCCAAACCTTACATAAAGGCCTCCAGTGATTTGGTATTAGTTTAAAAAAAATAGAAAAGTTGATCAATGGAACGGATTAGGTAAGTAAAACCTGGAAACAATCATATATAGCAGGACAGTGTTTGACAAATTTAAGGACGCTAACTACTGGAACGAGGAATCCCTGTTACACAAAAACTACTAGGAAAACTGGAAAGGAATATGATAGATTAGTTTTAGACCACTCCCACCTCTCACACTTATGGTACAGCTACCTGTGTGACCTTGGGCAAGTCACTGAACTCCTCTAGGCTGGCACTTCCTCATCTGTAAATTGAGGAAGTTGAGTTAGTCAACCCAAGAGATTAACCTGAGTTCCTTATCAACATTAGATTGTGATTCACTGATTTTATGATACCTCACACCACATGTCACAATAAATTCCAAGGTGACACATGACTTAAACATAAAATGTCATTTAATAAACAAATTAGAGGAGAAAACAAGGAAATATCTTTCATGATTATAGATAGGAGGAGAGAGTTGCTGAACATCTAGAAAGGGAAAGCTGTGATCATGGAGAACTAGCATGGTTTCATCGAGAACAGGTCATGCCTGAATCATTTCAATTCCTTTTTTGACAGGGGGAGTGGGGAAGCCTGGGCTCATTAGTGTTCATTTGCATGAGGGCAAAGTGTTCACCTGTTAGCCTATACTACAGAAAGGGTTCTTGCTCAATCTCTTCTGTTCTCCACCCTTGGAATATGGGTGCCACATATGTTAGCCATATTTCCATCTCCTCCCACTAGGCTTGACCTACTTTCAAGTCACTGCCCTCTTGAGGTTCCACCCCTACAGAGGTATGTCTCTAAGCAATCATGGAGGGCAACAATATGGAGCAGGGCCAGTTTTAGACCATGTAGCAACCTAGCCCTCACCAAATAGCCAAATTCCTTTTCATTTGCAACTTGCCTAAGGGAAACCCTGGATTCATATATTCTTTATCCTGATTTAGGAAATTTATAAAATATAACTATCAATAAGATTCTTTCTCACACTTCTCCGGAGCCCCCAGTCAGATCCCAGGGGGAAAATCAGCAATGTAATTTCTGAGTTCTTCATCTATCCTTTGTGTTTCTCCCTCCTCACTCTCCACATAGTTTGCCAGTCACAGCCACTGTTCCTTCTTTTATACCTTCTTATTAATGAAACATATGGATCAGAGGAATTAAAATCAATCAAAGCTTTATCTAAGCCAGCATTAGTGCTCGTTAAACAGAAAGTGTGAACAAACTTTAAAGAACAGAAAACCTATGAATTTAACATATGCTCTCTCAGATAGCAAGAGCTGAGAGAGGGGAGACAGGCCCTTTACCATCTGCTCAATAGAAAGTCAACAGTGACCAGTGGTTTAGACACTCTCTTCTCTGTGCCTCAGACTTTCCTATGAGGCCACTGAAGGTGAAGGTGGTCACTGCCCACAGAGCTCCAGGAGCAACCACATGCCAACCGTGATACATCAGCATCTCTCAGTCTCTCAGCTCAAATTCCAATCTCCCAGTGGGGTAATGTTTACAAGATCATAATACAATTAGGAGGATTCAGAACTGGTTGGATGGCCAGGCTCAAAGAATCATTTTTAATGGTTCAATGCCAATGTGGCAGGAGGTCTCCAGGAAAGCAAACCAGGGATCTGTGTGTGACTCTGGGCTGTGGGACATTTGTATCAAATACGGGAATAATGGCAGAGATGGCATACTCATATCCTCATCAAATTTTCAGATGACATCAAGATGAAAGGGAAAGCTAACACACTCGATGACAGAGTCAAGATCTAAAAACATTTTGCCAGGTTAGATTATTAGGCTGAATCTAATAGGATGAAATTCTATATGGATGAAAATAAAACCTTATACTGGGGCACATAATATCAACTTCATAAGTACAAGATGGGGAAGACATGCTTTGAAAAGCAATTGTTCTTGAAAATACCAGTTGGCTGGGGAGTTGTAGACTGCAGGTTTGGTATGACTTGTTAGCAGTGTGATGTGACAGTCAAAAAAAGCTAAAGCAATCTTAGGATACATTAAGAGAGGCGTAGATTTTAGGAATAAGAAGGTGATAGTCCTACTGTACTTGGCTCTTATTTGCAAAATCTTACCAAGAAAGCTTTTGATGGATAATTATTAGCCATATCATCCAAGAAAACAGAAAGTAGAGGGTAAAAAGAGACAGTAGAGAGTAAAACTAGTTAAGAAATACAATTAAGCAAAGTCATTCCAATAGTATTTAAGAATGAAAATGGAACTACAAATGGATTAAAAAAATGGAAAAGATTTGCAAAAATCATTATAATAATGAACAGTGGAACTGCCACACTTGGAGCTATCATCACAGCCCTGGATATTATTATAGAAGAGACAGAAATGGTACTAAAGAGAACAAAGATGGAAAAAGCAACCAAGTATATGTAAAGGAAGGAGTTACTCATTTCAATTCAGCTGACATTGTCACTGAAGGCCCACAATGTGATCAGTCACAAAGTGATCATAAAAGAAGTGTTAAGGAGTTTCCCTAAAACTCCATCCGTGCTAGAGAAGACTCAGTTATTGGGGGGGGGGGGTTTAGAGACAACTATATAAGGCATATGAAAGAGGGGAAGATACCAAAGGTACTCTCCCATCTTTACAATATCTTTATTACTGTTTGTATATATCAGCTGGAGGACATCATCAATTAGGATACAGTAGGGAACAAGTAGGTTTTTTGTAAAGAATATTCAACAAATCTGTATCATTTCACAATCAGATGAAAAGTGTAAAGAATATAACATCTCATCTTGCTTTTAGCTGAGATTGAAGGAAGCCAGGAAAGCCAAGAGGGAGAAATGAGGATAGCATTTCCAGGCAAAGGAGATGATAGCTAGTTTGAAAATGCATGAAATTGGGAAATGGAGTTTCTTGTTAAAGGCCATTGTCACTGGATGGCAGAGTATATATCAGGAAGTAAGATGTAAGAAGACTGAAGGCTTAAAAGATTAGTGACCTTTGTCCCTCTTCCTGCATCACAGCCTGGTAATCAACATACATTGATAATGCATGTAATGCGCCTTGCAAACCTTAGAGTATGTGTGTGTATATCATATATTATATATGCATACACATCTATCTATATCTATATCTCTCTGTCTATCTATCCTATCTATCTATCTACATCTCCTGAGGACATCAGCCCAATCTACTGCTATGGCCAAACACTGTTATTTGAGACTACAAAGTGCTGTGCTAGGTGCTCAGGAGGATAAACAGATAAATAATTGCCCATGTTCACATAATGACTGATCAGACCAATGAGAGCTCAGAAGGCCCTACCACAGGTCAGGCACAGATAGTCCATGTGAACATTTGGGGTGAATTCTCTAAATCTGCACATCTTGCATTTCTTTTGAGCTGCTGCAATTCTGCTTTGCTCATAGAACTCCAGTGCCTTCTGGGAACACCATGCTGGGCTGTCCTGTGCCAGTGTCTCCCATGTCTCACAATCAAATTCCACAGTTCTTCACAGAGACCTTGAGAGTGTCCTTGTATGACTTCTGACCACCTTGTGAGCGCTTGCCTTGTGGGAGTTTTCTCCATAAAATAGTCTTTTAGGCAAACATAGTTTTGGTATTGAAACAGCATGGCCAGCCCATTGCAGTTGCACTCTCTGCAGTAGAGTTTGAATGCTTGACAATTTAGCTTAAGAAAGAACCTCATGCCTGGTACCTTATCCTGCCAGGGGATCTTCATAATCTTCCTAAGACAATTCAAATGGAAGCGATTCAGTTTCCTGGCATGGTGCTGGTATACTGCACAGGTTTCACAGGCATACAACAATAAGGTCAGCACAACAACTTTGTAGACCTTCAGCTTGGTAGTCAGTCTAATACTTCTTCTCTGCCACAACTTTCCTTCAGAGTCTCCCAAACACTGAGCTAGCTCTGGCAATGCATGGATCAACCTCATCATCTCTTGTACACATCCCTAGAAAGTTTATAGGCGAGGTAAGTGAACTTATCTACAGTATTCAAAATTTCTTCATTTGCAATTCAAGTGCTAGTCAAGACATTACCCTAGTGTGATTCAAGTGTGAATCAAGATATCACACTTTTTGTGTGATCAAAGGAAAACCATTTATTAACCTTTAACCGCTGAGCCCAAGTTTCCTCCTCTGTAAAATGAAGAGGTTAACTAACTAAATGACCTTTAGGGTCCCTTCCAGTTACAAACTTCTATGATTCTGTGTTTCTGTTGTAATACTCTACCACAATAATTAGCTTGTTTTAAGCCAAGGGAGCACCATAATGGTTCCTACTCACTTTGTGCCTTCCTCTTCAACTTGTTTCTTTTATCTTCAATTTATCTTAGATCAAAAGTTCTGAATTCAGTCACCATCACTGAGCCCCTAATACTTAGACACCTGGATTCTTTGCCTCTGAAGCAGAGGTAAAATTCAGTTTATTGGAAACAGTTGGATAATGAAACAACAGATTATATTACTGTGTCTGGATAGAGAGGCATCTAGAGCAGATGGGTCCAACAACTAAGCTGAGTGCCTCCTAAACCAGAGTAAAATGTAATTGGGAAACTTTTAACAAAATAAATTAAAATGCAATAAAACATTTGTCGTTCAGTCGTGTCTGACTCTTCATGACCCCATTTGGAGTTTCTTTGGGAAAGATACTGGAATGGTTTGCCATTTCCTCCTCCAGCTCATTTTACAGCTGAAGAAACTGAGGCAAAACAGGGTTAAGTGACTTGCCCAGGTCATGCAACTAGTAAGTGATTGAGGCCAGATTTGAACTCATAAAGATGAGTCTTCCTGACACCAGGGCTGGCATATTATCAGCTTCCCCACCTAGCTGCCACAGCAACAAGTCAATATGCAGCACTGCTTTCTATCTGAGTGTAACATCTAGGATGCCTTTTGAGCAGCGGTGACAAACTCAAGGATGTCAAAGTCTAATATAGGCATCCTGGAAGATGCTTTTGGAGCAATGGTGTCAAACTCAAATAGAAACAGATCCCTAGTCTGGGCAAAATGTTGACTTGGAAAACCACAATTTAACATTATCTATGTTGTATTTTTATTTTTTTTTTTTGTAAAATATATTCCAATTACATTTTAATCCTGATTCAGGAGGCCCTCAGGAGTTTTGCTGCCTGCCTAAGGGGTCTACTTGACACCTTTGCTCTGGAAGATAGAGGGAAATTACAGGAAAAGCTGACCTTTCCTTAGGACTTCCCGAAATGCCAAGTTTGCTCTAACCTCACAAATTCAGACTCTCAGCGTCACTGCCTCCAGTTCTGAGATAACTTCTTCCTTTTTATACAAATTGGTTAGGGCTTGACACGGTTTCTCATACAATGGCTTGGATTGATTCAAGGAGGTGGACAGTCCCTGTTCACATTCAGTACTGATTGTTTGATTCAATCAAAAAGTGTTCTTTCCTAGTTAAAGAGTCACAGCTAAATTGGGGTGGTTTCAGCTCCGCCCTTATACTACAATGATCTCAGTCCTCTTAAAGTCACTTTCTGCTATACTCTACTGAAAGGAAACTGAAGATGAAACACAAAGGTACACACAATAAATGAATTCATGAAAAAAGCATTTACTGTTTTCCAAGCACTGTGCTAAACTCTGAGAATATAGATACAAAAGAGAGTACCTTCTCTCAGAGTTTATATTCTAACAGGAGAGAGAATGACCCAAATAGGGTAGTGATGGCCCTGGAGAGATATTTTGCCTTGATAAATTATTATTATCAACAATAATAATATTTAGGCAATTGGGGTTAAGTGACTTGTCTAGGATCACAAAGCTAGTCTGATGCTGGATTTGAACTCAAGTCCTCCTGACTTGAGGACTGGTGCTCTGTCCACTTCATACTTCACCAGCTAGCTTCATAAATTATAAGGATGGTGAGTGGAAGTATAGTGGAATGGATTGATAGACACTTTTAAATAGCAATAGAAGAGTTGATTTGGTTATAGTTCCAGAACTGGAAAGGGATGGGGGTAGGCAGGGCAAGCCACAGTGACAGTGACTTGTAGAGAGATGACTAGGAGTCTAGATGATATCTCAGTGTTACAGAGACAACTCTCAATGTGGGGAGGGGAGAGCCAGGGTAATCTATCCAGGTTTGGAAGGATTAAGTCCTCCAGGGCTCGGTAGAACAGAACTTAACTTCCAAAGGCAACAAGAGTTAACATAATTTGTTAATTTGTCAAAGTTAATATAATTTGTTTTAATCTTTCTAAAAATTGATGTGGGGGAAGAATCAAGCAATAAATGTGAATGATATTTGTAGATTATCTTAATTTATCTGTCCCATCCTCTTTTTCTACAAATGACTCACAAGTGAGAAATTTACAAGAGTAGTACGTGCATATGACTATAAAGAATTGCATTGGCTTATTTAGCAGTCCTCAGACACGAGGAATAATCTACTAATAATAAAAACAATGGTTCATATTTCTATGCTTTACAGCTGACAAAGCACTTTCCTTACATTCATTCCTCGGAAGTAATCCTGTTTTGTTCTTGGTGGAGGTAACGATGGTATCTGAACCTATGATTCCATTTCAAAAATGTGAAGTTCCAAATGAGGAAACTTTCCTACCAAAGCTAATTGTGGGCAGCTAGGTGGTGCAGTAGATAGAACAAACCGACCCTGGAGTCAGGAGGACCTGAGTTCAAATCCAGACACTTGACACTTACTAGCTGTGCGACCCTGGGAAAGTCACTTAACCCCATTGCCTAGCCAAAAACAAACAAAAAAAAAAGACTGGTCATTATCATTACACAACCTTTCAAAGCTGATTGGTATCTACTCTGGAATTTTAGTTTTAGGAAGTTGCCTGGAGTACTAAAGAGATTAAGTGACTTGCCAAGGGTCATACAGGCAATATCTGTCAGAGGCTGAACTTGTGGACTTGATCCCAGGTATTCTTGACTGGAAGTTCTTGACTCAGTGGATTATTCCATGAGTTTTATTATTCCCAATTTACAGGTAGACATTGAGGCCCCATAAGGGTAAGTGACTTTCCCATGATTCCAGTTAGTTAACTGGCAAAACTAGAGACCAAATTCAATTAGTCTGGCTCAGAGTCCCCAGTTCTCTCTTCAAAACTTCACTTTTATTAGTTTTATCATTTAGGTCCTCACCAGAAGATAATTTGATATTTTGGGGGTTTTACTCATCAAACGAACATGATCTTCACATGCTAATTTATGGATGTTAACTACACAGTTCTCCAGTCTAAAAATATTATGATCAGTCAGCCTTTTGAGGAAAAAACATTGCTTTATCTCTGCTTTCTTGATTCCACTGTGTTCCTTGTAACTCTATCATCTAAATTTAGATGAGGGGAAAAAATGACATTTCTTGCATGGAAAATGAACAAGAAAAACATACTCTTTAGAAGCTGTTAAAAAAAAAAAGGGACAAGTAGTTTCCAACTGCACTGTACTATTTACCCAAAATGTTTCTTTCCTCCCCGGAATATTTGTTCACTTATCGATGGAGAGTATATTCAGGATAAGCTAGTTCAGTGGCTGTTGTCTGCAAAATTCTTCTTAGAAATAATCATTTTGAAATGAAAGTAGAAACAAAGAGAAAAGCAAATATGAATGCAACTCTCACTTTGAGACCCTGTCTTCTACATCCTTTGCATGGGAATCTTAACCCGAAACACAATATTTTTTTCTCTTTGGTAGAAAAGAAATCTATATTTCAGGGGCCATACAAAAAGTTTTTATATTTCACAGCCAAGTTCTTTGAAGCCTGTGTGTTAAATGAATATTCACAGATACCATGTGGAAAGTGAAGGTGGCATTCCTAAAATTGCCACAGGCACTTGTAAGAAAATTGTATTAAGAGAGACTATAGAAACTCCAATTCTAGTGGCGATAGAGAGCTGGTCTCAGAGTCAGGAAGACTGGAGCTCACGAGATCTAGAGTAGGAAGGCACCTTAGACACTATTAAGTCCAACCTCCTCTTTGCCCTGGGTCACATAACTAGTAAATATTTGGAGCAGAATTTGAACCCACACCTTCCTGACTCCTAGTCCAGGACTCTATTTACTATACCATGGGCCCCTGACTCTCCTGTCTCACCTGTGACACTTACTAATTTGTGTTCTTGGGCAAGCCAACTGCCCCAAGACTGAAGACTAAGTTGCAGAAAAGGTGTTGACTTGCATTCGTAGAGGGAATTAATTCCTTAATTGGCAATTATTCACACCAGTAAAGTCACATTTCTCTTATTTTAAAAAGAGAGAGAAAAGAAAAAGGAGAGGGAAAAGAGAAAGAGAAGGGTGAAGAGAGAAAGAAAGAAAAAGAAAGAAAGGAGAGATAGAGACTGCGACTGATTTAGTGTGGCCTAGTGGATAGATAAAGTGATAAGGTGACAAAAGATTAAGGTCCTAGGCCTAAGTCTAATCAAATGCTTGATCTGAACAAGTCATTTAACCTCTTTTAGCTTCTGTTTCCTCAGTTGGAAGATGAGACAATAATAATTTACAATACTTCACATGGTTGTACGGATGAAAGGAAACATCTATAAATGCTTTGAAAGATTCTGAAGTGCTGCATAAATGTGGGTATTATTTACCATACCCCACACTAAATGTTACATTACTTAATAAACTAAATAAAATAAAAGTATAGCTCTTTCTGTTAGTTTCCAACAGGCCTGAATATAGAGAACACGTCAAAACTGGTCATATCTGGTTCTCTCCAGTCCAAACCAGTTTCACCCGGTCCTAACCAGTTCAATTCAGTTTAATCCAGTCTAAACCGGTTTAATCTGGACCAGATCCAGGACAAACTGGTTAAACCCTTCTCAGAATGATGTTATATACTGAAAGTAATACAGAATTTCAATTAGAGGCTAGTGAAAATAAAGATATAATTTTTTCCCATCCAAGTTCATGGACCTCCTTACATCTATCCACATATGCCTTGGGGGTTCATGAACCCCAGATTAAGAACAATTGCTTTAGGGCCTGCCTCATTTAGGAATTTGAGGAAGTCCAGAGGTTTGGTAGCTCCCAGGGGCCTGGTTCGCTTAATTTCCATAATAATTACAGAAAACGTTTTCAAATTTACGCCCTACACTGTCTCTGAAGCTCAACATTAGACTTACCAGACAGTATTGTCTTTTTTTTTTTTTTTTTTTGTACCGGAGGGAGGGCTAGGAAAGCTATTGGACAGGATATTTATATTATACCGCAACTGCTTCCTCAAATTTTTTAAGCATCTCTTCAGGTCTTTGGTTTGTTTGAGAAACCAAAAACCAAAAAACACCAGGTGTTTCAATGACCTTGCTAGTGCATTCATTCCCTTTGCCACAGAATTCAGATCTAGTCATTTGAGGTCAGGTTTTTTCCTATCAGTCCTTTGCAGGTACTCATCTCTTGATTTTCTAAATGCTCTTTGTCTTTCTTGACGCTTAATCCTTTGATGGACGTGTAAACGTCATCAGTGTGAGTGTTTCCTCCACTCTCCTAAACTGGAAAGATCAAAATGCCTGCATACTGTGGAGGTGGAGATAGCAAGCTGTCGTTCTTGTTAACGGGATGAAGAAAAATATTTTAGCATTCTATAATCCTAAAGAGTATGATCATTTGTTGCCTATCAGTGATAGAAATTCTGTGGAAAGTCTGATTCCCTCCCTGAGGAATTAGGATTTTGAATTTGGGGTCCAGGGATCTTGGATTTCCTTTCCTAGAGAGTGGCCAGAATGGGATTAGAGGTGCCAAGTAGATCACTGGACAATGAAACAATGGCCAGCCTGTCTTCCAGTTCCCGACTGTATGTCGGGAGGAAGTATTCGGAGAGCGAAGGGAGATCCCATCCTTAGATAAACAAGGTAATTCTACACGAAGCAACGGCCCCGTTGAGAACTTGTTTTATGATCACGTAGGCTTGATAAGGTCAAGATAATTTAGAGAATTAACAACGTAAAAAAAAAAAAAAAAGTTCAGCAAAACTATTCGCCCCTCAAACCCAAAAGGATTTAGAATGCTGAGAATTCCCAGGTAGACCCCCCAAAAATGCTGATAGGTTTTTGTTCCTCTTTAATCCACCTCCTCCTTTAGCTTTCTGCCCTAGGGCCCATAGGATGCCCAGACTGCCAGTTTGGAAGTCTCTAACTGGAAAGTAGGGAAAGGCTTCGTCCAATCAGATCAAACTTCCCTCGGGGCCAGGTGAAAGCTTAATTAGCTTAACCAGTTCTCTACAACTTATTAGCACCTTGTTAAGTTGAATGGCTCTCCTTTCTGGAGGAAATGAAGCTTCTTTGTGATGTTTTAAATGTAAGAAACTACTTGCTTTCTTATATTGTTACCGGTAATTGACTGTAAGTTACTCGAGGGCATAAACTGAATCCTATTCATCTGCCCCAATTCTCCTCCACCCCCGACCCCGCCAGCCTCCCAGAAAGGTGCCTTGCAAATTATTGGGGGTGGGGTGTAGGCTGGGGAGTAGGAGTGGGTGGGAGTGATGACGGGAAATCATAAGTCCCTGGTTACGGAAGCCCCCTTTCAGAATTCAGATCATTTACAATCTTTGCGCACTAAGAGGTTAAGTCACTTGTCCAGGGTCATCAGGCTGGGTTCGACAGACTTAACTCAAAAGTTCTTTTTTCTATGCATTTTAGATGGTCTAGTGGAGTCTTTTTAAAAAATTTTTAAAATTTTCTACTTGTGAATTTCAGCAAACACCAACATTGCACTATACAAAAAAGAACAAGAGGCTTGCATGAGATTAGATGGAAATTATATATATATATATATATATATATATATGAAACACTTTTGCAAACCTGAAAGTGTTAATATAAAGTATTATAAGAAACTATGAACTTCTGTTATGGATAATTTGAGTACAATATATGTGTGTATATAAACACATACATAAATATGCAGCATGTTCCAAAAGTCTTAATGTAATTTTAAGGTATTAAAATGTCATATACGTATATATACATATATTCAATTCAACAAGGTAGTAACGAAACTTCCATTTGTGTCTCCTATAATTTTTTTCATGCTATCTTTCTACCTGTAAAATATTTCCCAGGGTTTTGGAGTCTTTGGAGATTTTCAGATGTCTTACCTTCCTTTCCCATCCCCTCCCCCCCCCCACTGATACCAGAAATTCTTAAATATTCAGAATTTTAATGGCACATTTGCAAAGAGTGGGTGGTGGTAAATTTTTGGATCTCTAAGCCAGTGAAGTTAGTAAAGAAGGAAAAGTTTTTTTGGAGTTCTGAAGGCAATTAAGTAACTGCTGAATTTTAATCTACAATTCATGTCTATTTTGATTTACTATCAGTACTAAAATAAAAGTAAAGTACTAAAATACTTTAATGTAACTTTATAAACTTTTCCCTTTTAATTTAAAGTTACCTGCATTGAAGGATGTAATTTGAATTTCATAGATAATTAATTCTGTGCTGGTAGCAAAGAGTTCATACTGAGGTGGCTTTAAAGACTCAGCAGATAGTCTTCCTTTTATTGTATTTTCTTATGTTGTATGTTGCTTTTGGCATCGGCCTTACTTTTTGGGTAGTGAGTGTATGTAGTTCAACTAATGTTTTATTGTTTATTGCTGAATATCTCTTCATTATGAGATTTTGGAAAATTCATCAAACTCAATAATGAATTAATTTCTTCATAACATGCTTAAAATTATTCCTGGTAAAACGATAAAAGCATAGCAAAATTTAAAGTTGACAATGATTCGCATCTCAGTTTCCAAAGTATTCTTTTCTGTTCTTTTCTGTGGTTAATGTTATCTTCCCTCTCTCCCATATATCCTACTCCTCCCCCTTAACTCTATGGGAATCCTCCAAAGCTCAGCCCTTTAGTCCTCTGCTTTTCTCTTTCTACATTCATTTATTCACAGAGCTCATGTAAGCTCAAAATAGCAGCTTTCCACAGGACTGGTGTCTCCATCTTCACTGCATTTCCAGTAGCCTACAGCATATTAGATCATTAGGATCATCTCCATTTAGAAGGTCTGTCATAAAGACTAACCCTGGACATGTCAGAAACAATATATTTATCCAGTCTGGCATGGAACCACTCTCTTCCTTGATTTCCAAATTTTTAACCTTGGTGGATATCGTGAAAAATCTTCCAAAGGTGTCTCTTGAATTCCATCCCTCTGTCCCTTTCCTCAGCCAACACTCTAGTACCTAGGCTTTACCACCACTTGTAAGAGAATCTCTCATAGGACCTTCTAGACTTGGTTCTGTCCTCAACTCTTCTCAATTCTTCATCCAGGAAGTTATGTGTCACAGTGGATAAGAATGATGGACTTTGAGTCAGGAAGACTGGAATTTAAATCCAGCCTCAGACACTCTCACTAGCTGTGTGACACCCAGGGCAAGTCACCTAACTTCTGTCTGTCTCAGTTTCCTCATCTGTACAAGGGGATAACAACAGTACCTACCTCACAGGGTTAAAAATACTATAGAAATGCTATTATTTATAACTATAATGGTCATGTTTCTGCAGCAAAGACCTCTAAGTCAACCTCATCTTGCAGCATCTGTTTATATATTGATATGCAGCTTTGGCAGTCTCTGCAACTACAAACAGCAGGGCGGGTCATTGCCTTTGTGATGATGCTCCCTTACCTCCCACCCAGGGCAAAGGTACTACAGAACTATCTAATACAATTCATGTGTTTGCCAGTAATTGTTTCTTCAACTTGTGAATTCATCTTCTTTACTGCCTATCAGCTCTGCCTCTATCCAGCTCAGGGGATAAAAGCACCCTGCATCCTAACCTGGTTCCTAACCTTTTTTTGGTATCATAGATCCCTTTGGCAGTCTCATGAAGCTCAGAATATTTTTAAATGCATGAAATACACAGGATTACAAAGGAAATCAGTTCCATTGGAATGCAGTTATGAAAAAAAATTTATTTAAAAAAATCCAAGTTCACAGACCCCAAGTTAAGAGTTTCCCCCAGAAGAACCAAACAACAGATAGAGAGCATTACGAAATATATGAAATATGAAATATAGAATAGATAATTTTGATCATATTAAATTGAAAAGCTTTTGTACAAACAAAACCAATGCAACCAAGATTAGAAGGAAAGCAGAAAGCTGGGAAACAATCTTTACAGCAAATATCTCTGATAAAGGCCTCACTTCTCAAATATATAGAGAACTGAGTCAAATCTATAAAAATACAAGCCACCTCCCAATTGATAAATGGTCGAAGGATATGGATAGGCAGTTTTCAGATGAATAAATCAAAGATATCTATAGGTATATGAAGTGCTCTAAATCACTTTTGATAAGAGAAATGAAAATTAAAACAACTCTGAGGTACCATCTCACACCAATCAGATTGGCTAATATGACCAAAAAAAGGAAAATGATAAATATTGGAGAGGATATGGGAAAATTGGGACACTAATGCACTGTTAGTGGAGTTGAGAACCGATCCAACCACTCTGGAGAACAATTTGGAACTATACCCAAAAGGCAACCAAACTGTGCATACCTTTTCTTTGATCCAGCAATACCACTACTGGGTCTGTATCCCAAAGAGATCATAAAAAAGGGAAAAGGACTTACATGTGCAAAAAATATTTATAGCAGCCCTATTCCTGGTGGCAAAATATTGGAAACTGAGGGGATGCCCATCAATTGGGGAATGGCTGAACAAGCTGTGGTATATGAATGTAATGGAATATTATTGTGCAATAAGAAATGATGAACAGGCAGATTTCAGAAAAACCTGGAAAGACTTGTATGAACTGATACACTATACACAGGATCAACAACATCGTGTGATGATCAACTATGAATGACTCAGCTCTTCTCAGCTACACAATGATCAAAGACAAGTGCAAAGACTCATGAAGGAAAATGCTGTCCACATCCAGATAAAGAACTGATGTACTCTGAGTGCAGAATGAACTATATTTTTTCACTTACTTTATTCTTTCTGGTGTTTTTTTTCCCTTTTGATCTGTTTCTTCTTCCACAACTGTGATGAATATTGAAATATGTTTTACATGAGAGCATATGTATAAACTATATCAAACCGTCTACCATTTTCAGAAGAGGGGAGCGGGAGGAGGGAGGGAGAAAAATTTGGAACTCAAAATCTTATAAAAATTAATGCTAAAATTTTTCTTTATATGTAATGTGGGAAAAAAATAAAATACTATTTAAAGCAAAAAAAAAAAAAAAAAAAAAGGTTTCCCCCAACAGAAAGAAAACTTTTTGAGGGCAAAGACAATTTCAGTTTTTAGCCTTGTATTCTGTGTCTGCCCCTCCACCCACCACACTGAGACAGATAAATGCTTGTTGATTGGTGAGGAGAAAGTTGTTTTGTTAGAACTGGGGGAGGGGGAGCAGGAGCCTTTTCGGGTCATCTAGGAATCTCTTTAGAAGGAGATGAGTCATGGAGTCATAGTTAGAAACCAAAGAGGTCAGTAGACTGAATTTACTTTTTGTTGTGGCCCATGGGTTATCTTTATGCACAAATGCAAAATACCCATGCCTGTGCCTCCTGGCAAATCCTCTGCACTGTGTGCCAGTGCTGAGAAGGAGCTTGGATAAGGATCATTTTAACCCTCTTTTGCTTAAATTGGGTTTTAAGTGACTTGTGAGGCTTACCTCCCCAGCTCCCAGTGCTCTCCTACCTCTTCTTAGCCATCTCCTCCTTCATAACTAGCTTAAGACTCATTTCCTCTGGGGTACCCTGTTGCCTAACCTCTCAATCATTCCCTCTTGCACTGAGATGCCAGGCCTTTACTAGGCAATGGGAATACATTTCCCATAAAGACAAAAATGAAAAGTTCCTGTCCTAAGCAGCTTACACTCTACTGGGGTAGCTCGGGGGTGGGGGGAACAAGATAGATAGATAGATAGATAGATAGATAGATAGATAGATAGATAGATAGATAGATAGATAGAT
>NW_020954590.1:28316549-28553572 GCF_900497805.2 Vombatus ursinus | reverse complement strand
GATAGATAGATAGATAGATAGATAGATAGATAGATAGATAGATAGATGATAGATAGACAGACAGACAGATAGGTGCTAATTATATTCAGATTAGCTTGTGGATCTGAAGTGCTAATATTGGAGTGAAAAGGTGGTGAGCCTTGGGTGTGACAGGGACTCCAAGAGGTGGAGATGAAGAGGGAGAACACTTCAGGCCTTTAGGGAACAGCATGTGCAAAAGCTTGTGGGGGTAAGAAACAACAGATAGAACTCATGCTATACTGCTGGCATTACAATTATTTCCTCCAATTATTCTGAAGGCTAATGTTAAGAGATCGTATTCTTAAAATTCTAGGATTTAGAACAGGAAGGAAGGAAAGAAAGAAAGAGAGAGAGAGAGAGAAAGAAAGAAAGAAAGAAAGAAAGAAAGAAAGAAAGGAGGGAAGAAAGAAAGAAAAGGAGGGAAGAAAAGAAGGAAGAGAAGGAAAGAAGACAAGAAGAGAAGAGAGGGAGGGAAGAAAGGGAGGGTTTATGAAGCACCTACTAAGTGCTGGGTACTGTGCTAAGGACTTTATAAATATTATCTCATTTGATCTTCACAACAACCTAATGAGGTAGGGAATTGTTATTATCCCCATTTTATAGATGATAAGTATCTGAGGCCAGATTTGAACCTAGGACTTCCTGACTTCAGGCCCACTACTCTATTCACTTCACCACCCTGCTGCCTTCCTAAGGAAGGGACCTTAGACATCATCAATTTACAGGTAAAAAACTTAGGCCAAGGAAATAAAGCATCTTATTCATGGTCACACAGACCCTAAATAAATGAATCAGAACTCAAACCCAAGTCTTCTGATTCCAAATTCAGGACTCTTTCCTTTATATCATACTTGAATGTAATGGCCAGCAGAGAACAAGCTATAGAAGTTCCCACTAGGTCAGAAAACTTTCCCATGCAGGTCCAACATCCAGATGGCCATTCAAGGACAAGTCTAGCTAAGTGCAGAGAAGCTCATCACCACAAATTTTATATCCAGTGGTTATTTTTGGCCACAAGCAACTCACAATATAGTCTATTATGGTGTAGAAGGGTTTGGGATCAGTGCCAATGGAAGGAGTAGCATATAAATGAAAGTACAGATCCCTGAAGGAAGGTTAATTATTTATGTGCTTAAACAACTTTGAAAGACATAAGATGTCTGATCAGTGCCATGACCAACTATGACTCCAGGGGATCAATGATCAAATATGTTACTCATCTCCTAACACAGCAGTAATGGTCTCAACATACAGAATAATGAACACACATTTTTCACATGGCTAATGTGTGGATTTGTCTGATTTGACCATGCTTATTTGTTAAAATAATTGTTTTTCTTTTTTTTTTCCATGGGGGAGAAGGAAGAAGGGAGGAAAGGAAACTAGTCATAGTGGTATCAAAAAAAAAAAAATAGAAAGAAAGAAAAGAGAGAAAAGGGGGTGATGGAAGAATTTTTTTTTTACATGCACAGAAGAGGACAGAAAGATGTTCAGAAAGAAACAGACAAGCAGGACAGTGTTTAAAGTAACATAGTGAGTTTATTATATACTTTAGTTTTTCAAAGAGCAAGTTGTACATAATTGAGTTGTGGTTTCCCCTCTATTCCTTTTTATGTTCTACTTTGTATATGGAAATGTTCTTAGTATATGTACATTTGTAAAGTAAAACAATATATAAAATTAATTTTAAAATTTTACCTAAGAGAAATTTTTTTTTTCCCTTGGGGAACATACCTTATCTCCTTTACTAGATAATATACTTCTTGAGGACAGAACTTTTGCCTTTTACATCTTTGTAGCTCCCAGAGTGTAAAAACCAGGGCCTCACATATAGCAAGTAATTGACAAATATATGTTGAACTAATATTTGCTGATTGTGTTCTGTAAGGACATGGTGCATAGTTTGAATGACTTCATAAGGCACTTAGTTTGGCTTGGTACATGTTTCATGTATTTGTTTCTCGCCTTTTAAATAAATCATTAAGTACCTAAAGGCAGTGGATCATAGCTTCTACCCAATAATAACTCAAATTTATATAGTACTAAGATTTACAAGAAAGTCAGCTCAGCATAAAAGACTAGTCTTGGGATCAAGAAGACTTGAGTTCAATTATACCTGCCTCTGACACTTGATGTGTGTAACCTTTGGCATGGAACTTGAAGTCTCCCCGCCCTAGACAGCTCTGTAAGACTTTGCACTGGAAATGACCAAACAAAAATGAGTAACAGGGAAGTGATACCCAAAGTAAGGAAATAGTAAGAGAACACCTAGTTGCTTATATTAAATTCAAGTCACCTGGCCCAGCTGAACTACATTTTCAGGCACTGCAAGAGACATGACTGATGAGCCACTGTGGATGATAATGAAAGATTATGGAAAATGGGAGAGGTACCACAAGGTTGGAGAAAGGCAAATGTCCCAATTTTCAAAATGGGATCAGACCAGAAACTGCAAACTATAGAGTGGTGGGTTTGACTACTTGGTGAAATTCTAGAATGGATCATTAAAGAAATGGTTGGCAAAGATCGACAAAACAAAGTAGTGATTATAAAGAGCCAACATGTTTTCATCAAGAACAGGTCAGACCTATCTCACAGCCCTTTTAAACTAATAGATGAGTCGGTCAGCCAACAAATATGGATCAGACTCTTACTGTGTATCAGGTACTGTGTGAAACTGGCATTAGAAATACGAGGGAAAAGAAAGATGGTCCTTACTATCAAGGAGATTGCATTTTAATGGGAGAAGATAACACATAAAAGGAAGATGAGAAATGAAGGTAGGAGGAAGAGAAAGGGAATTGGTGGCAAAGTGGTAGCAAAAGTCCAGATTGTAGCCTGGTGAGAAAAGAAGATACGGATTACCTGGCTACCCTCCTTAGATGGAGGTTCTGGGAGAAGGAGCCACCTAGTCAGAAGGAGGGTGTAATGCATGGGCAAAGGGTCCTTGTGATGGGTGAATTTCAGTGCTGAAACATTTTCTGGGGATGATAGATGAGTCCAGATTGAAGCCTGGTGAAAAATTAAGATAAGAATGCTGTCGACATAATTTACCAAGATTTTAGCAAAGCTTTCCATAAAGTATCTCATACTATCCTTGTGGAGAGAGTAGAGAGATGTGTACTAAATAACAGTACAATTAGATTAATTCAAAACTAGTTCACTGGGTAGACTCAGAGAGTAGTTGTCAATGGTTCAATGTCAGCAAGGCAGAGGTCACCGGTGGAGGGCCCTAGGGATTAGTGCTTGGTCCCAGGCTATTTAACATTTTTATCATTGACTGAGAGGCAGACTAGTGTTTTTCTATCTTCACAAAATTTGCAGATGACACGAAGTTTGGAGGGATAGCTAAAACACTAGATGACAGAAACATGATCCCAAAAGATCCTAACCGGCTAGAGGATTGGGCTGAATCTAATAAGATGAAATTCAGTAGGGACAAATGTAAAGTCTTATATTTGGGCACACAAAATCAGCCTCACAAGTATAAGATAGGGAAAGCACAGTTAGACAGTACTGGTTCTGAAAAATAAAGAGTGTTTTAGTGGACCACAAGTCAACATTGTGGTCTGGCAGCCAAAAAGACTAAGGTGATCTTGGGCAGAATTAGTAAGAGCATGGCTTCCAAGCATAGAGCAGCCATAGTCTCATTGAATGGTGCTCTCGTCAGAACTCACTTAGAGTGCTGTATTTAGTTCTGGGAACCATGTCTTAAGAAGGTTATTAACTGACATGTGTCCAGAGGAGAGCAACTAGGATGGTGCCTTGCATTCATGTCATATGAGGACTGGTTGAGGAAACTGGGGATATTTCATAGATAACAGAGCTGTCTTCACATATCTGGAAAACTGTCATATAGAAGAATCATTAGATATGTTCTGTTTGGTCCCAGAGGGCTGGACCAGGAACAATGGGTAAAAGTTACAAAAGGGCCAATTTAGACTTGATTTCAGGAAAAACTTCCAAACAATTAAAGTTGCCCCAGAATGAAATGGGCTACTTCAAAAGCATCTAGGTGGTGGCAGTAGATAGAGTATGGGGCCTGGAGTTAGGAAGATCTGAGTTCAAATACGGTTTCAAACACTTGCTAGCTGTGTGATCCTGGACAAGTCACTTAACTTTTGTTTGCCTTAGTTTCCTCAATTGTAAAATAGTGATAATAGCAGTACCTTAGCTCACTCACAGAGTTGTTGTGAGGATCAAATGAGATATTTGTAAGTGCGTGGCACTGAATAGATGCTATATAAATGTTTATTCCCTTCCCCCTGCTTTAAGAGACGGTAGTTTCCCCTTTCTCAGAGATTTTCCAGTATAAGCTAGATGGCCACATGTCGGCTATATTTCAGTAGGGATTGCTTCTGAATGTGGCTTGGATAGATGGCCAGTGTAGTCTCTTCATCTCCCAGATTCTGTGAGGTACAAATGACTAGTCTCCTAAAGGGAATTCCACTTCAAAGAAGTCACAGGTTCTGACCAAAAAAAAATTCTCTGAGGTACGTCCTACAGATATTATTATTATTATTATCCCCATTTTATTAATGAAGAAACCAAGGCTGAAAGAGACAGAGCAATTTTTCTAGGGTTACATAACTAGTAAGTGTTTGAGTCACTATTTGTACCTGGTTCTCTTGACTCTAAATTCTTTAACTATTTCAGGATGCCTCTTTTATCCCCCAGAGGGATACAGTAGGTGTTTAGTCAATTCCTATTGATTGAATGAGCAAATTACGCTCAGTTATTAAGGAGCAGCTAATGCCACGTGCAGAAATGTTGCATTTGGTTAGTGTTTTCCCTTTTAGAGGTTACAGGCTGAAATAAATACTGTTTATCTTGAAGAAGGAAAATGAAAGGGAAGGAAGACCAAAGCCATGACAGCACTAAACCCAGAGAGGACCCCAGATGTCTATAGGTCCCCTGAGGCTTTGACAATGAAACCTGCCTTGAAATTTCAAGGGTTGGCCTTATCTTTGTAAGGGAACATCACTTGGCTGGTGTAGAAGAAATAAGAACTGGCACCTGCTCTAGGCCTAGAAGTCACATGTAGTTTAGTTTTACATGAGTCCAGAATGAGTTCACAGAGAAAAAAAAATTGGCCAAAAGATCTTCATGTAAAAAACCATGGCTATCTCCTCAGTAATGATATCAGGTGATTCCATACATTGATCATTCCCTTCTCTGCCTTTTCAACACCCCAAGAATATGTCTGATTATTTCTGAAGGAGTCATGGCATCTTCAAAAGAAGTCTCAAAACAATGGAGACTTTCTAACTCTAGGCCCAGCACTCTACGTACTACACCCACCTGGCTGCCTGTAGAGCAGAGAGCTCTTTCCCAAAACTCCACTGAAGGCCAAAATAGTGCCTGGTACCTAAAATGGACAGCTAGGTGGCACTCATCTTCCTGAGTTCAAATCTGGCATCAGACAATTATCAGCTGTGCAACCCTGGGCAAGTGGCTTAACCCTGTTTGCCTCAGTTTCTTCAGCTGTAAAATGACCTAGAAAAGTAAATGGCAAACCACTCCAATATCCTTGCCTAGAAAACCCCAAATGGAGTCATGAAAAGTCAGATGACTGAAATGATTAAACAATAATGCAAAACCCTGCCCCTCACAAAGATCTTACCATCTACTGGGGCATGAAGAGAAGGGATAAGACATGAATACATATAAGAGGGAGAGGCTGCCTTTAATGGAATCTCTCCAGTGAAGCTTCAGGCACATTGTGATGAGGTGAGGTCCATTCTGTTCACTGGAGGAACTCCAAGATGTGAAACTTCTATGGAGCCTTGACTGGACATCAGGTGGTAAAAATTTGGAAAAGGAAGAAGAGAGTGGTAAAGGTGGCAGGAAAAGATCAATGAGTTGGATAGGGGAAACAGGACAGAGAGGCAACTGGCAGCAGGGGGTGGGGGGGCAGTTTGGTATTGGATAATAATAAGCTTGTATTTATTTAGTATTTATCTTACTGTTTATTTAGTAGTAAATAATAATGACAATAATTCACATTTGTTTAGCATGTTAAGGTTCAAAAAGCGCTAGACATTTATAAACAGTATCTCAATTGATCCTTACCAAATCCTGCACTGTGTGGTGACACTTTGAGTCAGGAAGACCTCAATTCAAATCTTCCCTCTGACACTTATCAGTTATGTCAACAAAGGCAGTCAATTAGCCTCTGTGAACTTCAGCTTTCTCATCTATAAAATGTGGGTAATGCCTGTTGAATGGATTTCACAGGGTTTTTTGGTTAGACTCCAAAGAGATAATGCATATAAAATACATTGCAAAATATGTAAACCTCTCCATAAATGTCAGTTATTATTATTAGTGAGCTGCCATGAGATGGACATGCAAGCTGCAAACTGTGGTTGAAGTAAAGATACATAAAACACTCATTCTATGTTATATTCAAACCTAGATGGAATCCTGATGACTTTGCAGACAAGCTTAGAGTCTTTAATATATGACAGCCTGACTTGAGAAGTTAGTAATTCTCCATATGGGTCACTGAGATGAGGAAACCAAACAGCAATTTTCTCACCCTTCTCCTACATGATGATGGACAGTTTCCCTACCCCCTTCTCAATAGTATTCCATAGGAGGTCTCTGGAGATATAGGAAATTGTATTCATTTGCTTATGATAGGCAGATAATTATTTGACTACTTGTTATTTACATTGATATTATGTCTTAATGCTTTTACTATTGGATTTATGACTCTTTCATGGTCTTATAATAGAGAGTTCTGTAAAGGATGGGGGCTCAGGCCATGATATGAAACCCAATATTGAAAACACCCACATTCAACTTAGGAAAAGTAGCAAAGGGCTACAGGACCAGATCTCTCAGAAATGTCAGGGACCCATATTATAGCCACATGTAACTTTTATCCAAGTTAGTATGTTATTAAGTGCATCCGAGACATTATGTGGATTGACATGAGACACTTGGCCATGTCTTCTAACTGGGGAATCCAGGATGGCTTCGTGGAGGATGTGGGTCTTGAAGGCAGAGCCAGAACAGGTTAGGACCAGATCAAAGAATGACAAGTACTTCCATTTGGCTAAAGCAAAGAGTGGAGGAAGGGAAGTAATGTAAGTAATGAGTTCACTGTCACTGGAAATGTTCAAGTTAAAGGTCAATGATCATGTCAGGTATGTTGTAAAAGGATTTTGGTATTGGCAGGAATGTTGGCCTACATAACCACAGGAGTCTCTTGACACTATAAGGTGCTAGGAATATCCCAAAATTAGAGAAGGCTAGGGGATATCACTATAGTGTCATCCTTTAATGAGTCAGAACTATCAATGCATGAGGCAATCAGGAGGTCTTTGATTCTAGTAAGGAGCTTACCTGTAGAATCATAGGGTTATGAAGTTGGAGTTGGAAGGAAACTTAGAAATCAGAGTTCCTGATGAGTAAGACCCTCATCTGAGAAGGAAAATGGTGTCAATTAATTTCTGCCCTTCCTTTTCCCCTAAGTTTTGCTTTTAGGGGAAATAATTGAAGTCCGTAAGTCCTTTGACACACAAAAGACACGGAAAAGTCCTGTAGAATAATCAGTGACAGTTTTCAGTAAATTTTATTATATAGTACCACAGGCTGTCCCCCATACTTGGAATATAATTCTCCCTGGCCTCTACCTCTTAGAATCCCTAGTTTCTTTCAAGGCTTAGATCATGTGTACAAAACCCTGATCATGTCAGTCTTTTCTCCCTCCTCATTGTGGATTATATGTCCATCAGTTTACATGTTATACACTCTCAGTAGAATCCTTGGGGGAAGAACCATTTTTCATTTACTTTTTGTCCCTATCACTTACCATAGTGCCTTGCATGTAATAGGTGATTCATTGCTGTATCGTATTGCATTTTATCATATGTATGGGGGGAGGGGAAGAGAGAATGAACCTCTTCCTTTTGTTGCTGTTTAATCCTGCCTGTGGAGTGTGGGGGGGTGTTCAGGGAGGACTAGCACCTCTGGTGTATGGGCTATGGAGCCCTTTACAGGGCTGCATATCCACCTCGGGTCTCCACCTGATTCACCCAACTCGCATCTGTGGCTCTAAGAGGCTGTTAACACATATAGCAGCCACACCCCAGTAAAACCATCTCAACATAAGGGCTGGATCAGGTTGAGGGTAACCAAGAGGCCTCAAACCTGTTGGTGAGTTAGGGGGTAAATACCCCAAGCATGTGCAGACTTCCCCCAGAGGAATGGGTAGATGAGAACAATTTGTTCCAGTGGCCTTAAAGGTGGCTGAAGCAGGCATTGTTGGAGCAGAACTTGATTAGACATCAAAGACACCAAGGTCATCTACTGCATCTCAAGTCATCACCAGTTGTCTTGACTTTTGTACTGCTACCAGATTTGATGACTCTGGAAGAGAAAGGAAGGCTGTTGACTTTGTGCAACTCTGCCTCGATTAAATCCAATTGACACACAAGTCAAGACATCACCCCATGATGTCACTGGTTCTCTTAAAAAAATGAAAGAGGGGCAACAATTCTGCCTGTGTGGAGTAAAATCAAGTCAGTAGATTTGGGGTTCCATGTTATAAGATTTTTGATCCAGTGACCCATCTTGTACAGTTATATGTATTTAGATAGAAGGACCCACAGTTAGGTGAGGAGAATATTGGCTCTGGAGTCAGAAGTTCAAAACCCAGGTCTGATCCATACTGCCTGTGTGACGATGGCCAAGTCACTTAGTTTACCTTGATTTCATTTTGTTCCTCTGTAAAATGAGGAGGCTGGAGAAGATCTCCTAAATCCCTTTTCCAAATAGGTCTGTACTCCTTCGATCCGAGAAGGAACGAGGGTGACGGCCTTTGAACCAGAGTCTCCAAAGAGTTCAGCAATTTAGAACATAAAGAGTCAGATACCGGCACTATCAGTCTATCCCTGCCCACCAACTGCTAGCGTCCTCTCTCCCTACTTCTATTGAACTCCTTCGTATTTATTTTATTTTTATTCTGTATAGAATTACACGTGCAAGTCCTCTCTCCCTTTTAGAATGTAAGCTTCTCAAGAACAGGTTCTGTTTTAGTTTGGTTGTTATACTCCAGCACCTACCACAGCGCCTGGAATGTCATAGCTGCCTAATAAATGCTTGTTGATGGAGCGATTGTTTTAGGCAATCAGAGTCTGTGGGAATACTCTCTTCTCCATGAAGTCCAAACAAGCAGGAATAAGCAACGGGAGGGATTAATGTGAAATGGAAACACTTCCCCACACTCTGGGACTGTGACGCATCATAATGCATTATCCAGAAGCAAAATGAAAACCAGCCCAACCGGGCAGTTCTCTGATAACCCACTCATCATAAAAGACACATAGCAGGGTGTGCCCCAGATACAGTTCCATGGGCTCATTGTGAGAACTAACGATAAATGGCTGCCTCCAAGGAAAAGCAGCTCCTAATGGAGGGGATGAGCAGTCCCCAAAAGCTGGAGGAAATCCCCGCACAGGGTATTGCTCACAAGGAAGGAGAGCAGCCCCCAACCCAGGCAGATATCCAGAGGATGGTGAATTGGGGCATAAAGTACGAAGGATTTGACTTCCGGAGCCGGAGTGATAGCAGATGAATCTAGCACAGGTGACGGATATCATTCTCCAAACATGTGGACATATTCTCTGTTTTATAGATGGGCTTGACTTCCACATGGTGTCCAGAAAATAAAGATCAGGTAAATGAGAAAACAGTAAAGGGAGAAGAGAGTAAATCGAGCTCCTGACAGTCATTTTCATCTGCATTTATATAGCGATTAAATGAGAAAACCTTCAAGGGCTACAGAATACCAGCTATCATTATTTTTTAGTGGATGGGGTGAAGAGCGTTTTTTTTGTTTGTTTTTTTGTTTTTTATTAAACTGGAATGCCCCTTTCTGCATTCTCATGCTTTCTGGCCTTTGTTCATGCTCTTCCCTGTATCAGTATTCCTTCCCTCCCTCTCCTCACCTGCTGAATTACTCCTTATCTTTTAAAGGCCAATTAAAATGCCACACCTTCCTTGATTCCCTATAACTGTATCAACTTTTCCACTGAGACCACACAGCACGTAGCACTTTGTTTTGTGACACTCTAATAGACTCATCATGATATATTGCATATTATAGCTGCTTACTGTGTGTGATGGGCAGTGCAGTGGATAGAGTCTGGAGCCTGGAATCAGAAAGACTCATCTTGGCGAGTTCAAATCTGGCCTCAGACACTTACTAGCTGTGTGAACCTTTGCAAGTCACTTAACCGTGTTTGCATCAAGTCCTCATCTGTAAAATGAGCTGGAGAAGGAAATGGCAAACAACTCCAGTGTCTTTACTAGGAAAACCCCAAATGGGGTCACCAAGAGTTGGACACAACTGAACAACAAACTCTTTACCCTGCTAGAGTGTGTCTTGAAGATAGGGCTTTACCTAAACCTTGTATCCTTCTAAGAGCTTAGCCGGGAATGTAATAAATGTTTATTGAATTTGTTATTTGATTGGCTAAATCCAGAAGTGTGCTGGCAAATGTTTAACAACCAACTGGGGATAGGGGGGAATATGTTCACAATTAGGAGTATGCTCAAGCCTGATTAAACTTAAAACTGCATCAGTGTGTACTCTCCCACCACCACCCCGAGAACTGGTTATTAAACATTTACCAACATATTCCTGCACAGAACACACTTTTAAGTTTAATTTGCATTTTACTTTGCTAAGTCTATACAATAATTAGCAATACAATAAATCAATCCCTGATTTGTAGTGTTTGCCCACATCCAAGGTGTAAATGCTCACCTGAAAACTTTTTTTTTCTCAAGGCAATCGGGGTTAAGTGACTTGCCCAAAGTCACACAGCTAGTGAGTGTTATGTATCTGAAGCCGAATTTGAACTCAGGTCCTCTTGACTCCAGGGCTGGTGCTCTAACCACTTCACCACGTAGCTGCCCCTCACCCTGAAAACTTAACCATCATCTCGGGAGCCTTTTTGAGCTATAATAAAGCAAAATCTTATAAATTCTGAATTTGTAATAATTTAGGCAAGGTTTGTGGGCTCATGTTGACCTTTGGTCCAAAACAAAGGGGTTGATAAGCAAGCAATATATAAATATCACAGGGACAATAATTTTAACTTAAGCAAATAAATTATTTTGAAATATTCTAGAAGCAATATTGGCATATGACATCTTAATTACTAATATTTCTGATCTACTAGTCACCAAAATAGGTCTTGGAAGACTTCTACAAGGCAAGCTTGTTGACTGGTAGACTTCGTTGGTTACTAAGCAATTGGGTTGGTTCCTATTATTATTTACTCCTTCACTCTTCTCCTGGTTACTCCTGATTCTCTGGACATCTTTCTCCATTATTCTCTGGCCCAAGTACCTCTCCTCCTCTTTTTCTTTTATGTATTGTCTTCCCCTTCTAGAATGTGACCTCCTCAAGGTCAGCGGCCATATTTCTATTTACTTCTCTTTATATTCCCAGAGTTTAGTATAGGGCTTAGAACTTAGTGAGTGCTTCATAAATGCTTATTGACTTGAGTGTTATTGTATGGAAACACACACACAAACCAACCTAAATTTCTTTTAAAATATTCCATAATTTAAATTATCACCAATTTACACTGGCCTTCTCCTATTGAGTTCTACTGAGTATTTTTATTCTATATGGTGCATAGCAATATCCCAACTGATGATTATGAATTTTTAAACTACTTTTAAAATATGAAATACAATATATAGTAGCAGCATATGCATAGATAACATCCCTTCCTAAGGGTCTCCCAGCTATTTGGGACTTATCTCCATTTACAGGTGACTTAAAACAAAATAAAGTGATATTGATATACCAGGTATCATCCAGTAAAGGATTGAAAGCTTGGATAAAAACCCAGGTTTCCTAACTCCCAATTCACCCAGCAGATCTCTGCCACTATTCACAGCAACTGTTTGAACTAACAACATGAAGAATGTGGAGGGAGTCTGAAAATACAAGGGCTATTTAGAAGTGTAAATAAACAAGCATAAATACATGCTCTTATTAATAAGAACATGGAGTCAGTCATGTTTCCAGAAGGGTTTCCAAGTAGCCTGAGCCAGAGCAAAAAATTCCATAGCCTTGACTCTTTAGCCACAAAGGGAAGGGGGAAACACCCTCTGGTTCATACATGTACTTATTTTAAGTTTCTGCTAATGTCTACTATTAGCTACTGAATTACTATACTGTTGCTCCCCTTCACTAATTCAAATCCTACCTATCCTTCAAGACCCAGATCAAATTCTGCCTAGTTTATGAAAACTCACTTCACTCTATACTCATTCCAAAGAGCTCTGTCAGCTATCCACAATGGAAAAGCCATGTGGATGAAAAATGCCTATCCTTGATACCATGATATAGAATAGGATGAACAACTCATAGACTTGATCTGTCTGTAAGCATATACATACACACACATACATATATAACAGAGAGACAGACAGACAGACTTTACACATAAATAATAAACTAGATATAGAATTATGTGGGATGATAGTAGACTGAATTACATTTGGAAAATTATACAGTAGTTTTTATCAATGATCTAAAGCTTCTCCTGAAAACAAAGGGTTGTATTTTTATTTTTATATTTTATTGTTTTCCCAATTAGCAAACATTTATTTTCTTTCCCTTCCACTTGCCCACCTCAATGAGCAAATTTAAAGGAAAATAAAACCCTTATTGAAAAATTTGCTCATTTTTCTAGCCTTGAATTTTATGTTAAAGTTGAACTCTGCTCACCTTGGGGTGGAGAGGAGGCACTGTCCCAAGCTTTAGGCTTTTTCATGCTGCTGTTTTCAGAGCTAGTTCTGGGGGTCTGCAAGTTTTCAGTGATTCCAAGGTGGTGTGATTCAAAGAAAGGTGTGGTCACTGCTCTTCTGGTCTGAGCTCTGGTCATTTCCCAGGAAGGTCCCCTGCTTTCCTGCAGCCACAAGGGAAGGCACTCCTCTTTGCCTTGGAACTGCAACAAAGGCCCCTGATCCCTTGTGACAGACCCCCAGGGCTCCTCTCTTCCCTGGAATTACAACCCAGAACTACACACGGGCAATAAAGTTGCCAGTCAGTGCCAGCTGAACTCAGTACCAGCAAAGGGTCCCCGTAATCTCTATCTGACCAGTTGTCCAACCCTCTTACTGTCTCCGGGCCAAGAACCCTCAAAGCTACTGCTGCGGCTGTGGCTGTGGCTGTGGCTGCGGCCGCGGCTGTGGTGTATGGGCTTCACAGAGGCCTCCACCCCTGTATCACCCTGCCAACCTCCTAAGTTTTCTTAGGCCAGAAAAATGTCTCACCCTGAACTTTTGTTGACTCTGCTACTCTAAAATTTGATTTGAAGGGTTAAAGTTCTTTTGGGGGGAATGTTGAGAGAATTCAGCTGGATTGTCTCTAATCTGCCATCTTCTGCCTCTAATCCAGCATCTCTTTCTGTGGTGGCAAAGACTGGAAATTGAGGGAATGCTCATTAATTGGGGAATGGCTGAACAAGTTGAAGCATATGATTGTGATGGAGTACGATTGTGCTGTGGGAAATGATGAGGGGGGATGGTTTCAGAAAAACATGGTAATTCCTATATGAACTGATGCAAAGTGAAGTGAGGAGAACTGGAAGATCATTGTGCACAATAACAGCAAGGTTGTAATGATGATCAACTGTGAAAGACTTGGTTATTCTGATCAATACAATGATCTAAGACAATTCCAAAGTACTCATGATGCAAAAAAATGCTATCCAGCTTCAGAAAGTTTGCTTACTCTGAGTGCAAAGTGAAGCATAATTTTCTCACTTTATTTTTCTTGTTTAAAAAAATATGGCTAATATGGAAATATGTTTTGCATGATTTCACATGTATTATTGATATATTGCTTGCCTTCTCAGTGGGTAGAGGGAGGGAGAGAATTTGGAACTCAAAATTTAAAAAGAAAAAAATATCTTTAAAAATAAATGATGAATTTAAAACAACAACAAATATTTGTTATAGCAGGCATGATACACAAAGACTTCAGAACTTTAATCAATGCAATGACAAATTATGATTCCAGAGGATCAAAGGTCAAACATGCTATTCATCTCCTGACAAGTGACAGACTTAAAATTCAAAAAGAGACATACGCTTTTGGATATATAACACTACAATTTATACAGTGCTTTTCACCAGTACTTATCTTAACCACTTTCCTGAATTAATCAATCAAGAAATATTTATTAAATATCTATTATATGCCAGGCACTGTGCTAAGTGCTGGAGATACAAAAAGGGGCAAAAGATAGTCCTTGCCCTCAAGGAGCTTATATTCTAATGGAGGAGACAACATGCAAACAAATATATACAAAGTAAACTATATACATAGGATCATTAGAAAGTAATTAGCAGAGGGAGCATTAGAATTAAGAGGGGTTGAAGAAGGCTTCTAGTTTAAGAAGGAATTTTAGTTGGGACTTAAAGAAAGCTAATAACAAGAATATTCAGCTATAAGAAAAATAGCAGCAAAGAGATGAAAGTGCAACCTGTGGCCCACTAGTCCCCACGGACTGTGGACCCACACAGACTTGGTCCAAATGGTGGGATGGACCTATAAGGGCCAATTTCTCTTGTTGGCTCATTGCCCAAACTTGGAGTTGACTCTGGAAATATCTCCAAATATAGTTCAGGTATAAGTTGTCTAGGTTTCCACAAATGTATGTAACAGGACCTCAGCCCCCACAAAGGCACTAAAGGTAGCAAAATGCATGGCTAGAGAAAATCCTCTACTTTACCCCACAAAAAATATGCAAAGGATTCACAGGAACAGAAAAGAAAACATTCAAGACTCACACAAGTCCATAAACAGTTTCAGAAAACAAAGTATTTACAGTAGCCCATGAGTTTCTTTCAGAAGGGAACTGAACTTGGGTTTGCCAGTGGGGCAATTCCTTGACACTGTTGGATTCTTTCCTATGAGGTCCTTGATCCAGTCCCTCAAAGACTCAAAACTTGAACTCCCCCTAGAAGGCAAGTACACCTTAGGCCTGTTGAACAGGCAGTCTCTTTCCCATGGACCTATACTGTCCAAATCTCTCACAGCAATAGCAGGGAACGAAGTACAAGTGTTTTGCTCTCTCATCCCATGGCTTTATTTTAATAAGCCAGTCAGAGAATATAGGGAGAAGACTTGGTCCCTGTCCTTAGATCATGCTGCCAGGAAACAACAACTGAATTGATAAGACAAACCAGGTGCTGATGTATTATGACATCAACAAGATTGACAAGCCATTAGCTAATGTAATTTTTTTTAAAAGGAGAATGCAAATTCTCATCAGCAAAGTTACTAATGAGAAAGGAGAAATCACAACAAACACAAAAGAAATCAAGAATATTAGGAAATGCTATATGTAGATGCAGAGAATTGGAGAATTTATAGCAAATAGATGATTATCTCAAAATATAGCCAAAACTGACCCAGCAAGAAAACAATTTAATTTGACCAATCTCAGAGCAATAAATAAGACAAGCCATCAAAGAATTCCCCATTAAATAAACATCTCACCCAGGCACATACAAAGCACAATTCTGTCTCTCTTCAAAGACTCTCATAGCAGCATTACATCTAATTACAAGAAAACTGGAAACAACCTGGAAGACAGTCAACAAGAATTTTATATTAAGTTTCCCATGTGTCAGGCACATGGTAAATGTTAAAAATACAAAGATAGGCAAAAATGGTTCCTGACTAACCACAATCAGTTCATATTCTAATGGAGGGCAGGACCTGCAAATAACTATATAAATGCAAATATGTCATGTAAATGGAAAGTAATCTAAGAGAGGATATTAGCTGCAAGGTGGACCAGGAAAGATCTCCAGAAGAAAGTATTGAAGGTAAAGTGAGAGAGCACTCCAGGCATGGGAAATGGCCAGTGAAGAAGTATTGAGTTGGGAGATGAGAATTGTTTGTAAAGAATAGAAAGTAGGCTGGTGTAGTTGGATAATAGGTGGAGGGCAGTCAAATGTAAGAAGACTGAAAAAGTAGGAAGAGGCCAGGTTGTAAAGGGTTTTAAATGCCAAACAGGACTTGATATTTGATTCTGAAGGAAATAGTTCATTGAGTTAGTGTTGTGGCATATTCAGACTTGCTTTTTAGGAAAATCACTGTGGCAGCTGAGTGGGGGTTAGACTGGAGTGGAGAAGAACTTGAGGCAGGGAGGTCAGTTAAAAGGAAGGAAAAAAGCATCAAGCACTAGCCTCTATGCTAAATGCTTTACAAATACCTCATTTGAACCTCACAACAACTCTGGGAGTTAAGATGCTTGTTATCTCCATTTTTACAGTTAGAGAAATGAGGCAGATGGAGGTTAAGGGGCTTGCCCAAGGTCACACAGCTATTCTCTGAGGCAGGATTTGAAATCAAATCTCCTTGACTCCTGGGCCAGTACTCTCTATCTACTGCATCACATAGCTGCCTTAATTAAAAGGCTTTTACAACAGTCCAGGTAAGAGGTGCTGACACCCAGTATTAAGGGTAGTAGCTCTGTGAGCCCAAAAGTCAGTAAAGTAGAACTTAAGTTCAGAAAAGAGATTAGGGCTAGGAATTACCTGCAAAGACATAATAAATCGAACCCATGGGAGCTAATAAGATCACCAAGCCAAGTAGGATACACGTAAAAGAGAAGAGGATCCAGGATAGAACCTTGGTGGAACACCCACAGCTTAGCAAGCATGATCTGGATGAAGACCCAACATGGGGCAGAGAAGGGGCAGTCAGAGAAGTAGGAGAAGAACCGAGGTTTAGGAAAAAATCTTGAGAGGAGAGAGTATCCAGGAGGAAAAAGGTGATGATTGACTGTGGCAAAGGCTGTAGAAAAGTCAAGAAGGATGAACTTGAAAAGGTCATTAGATTGAGCAATTAAGGGATCATTTGGAGAGGGCAGATTCAACTGAGTGGTGAGGTCAGAATCCAGACTGCAGAGGATTTAGAAACAAGGGAGAATCAAGCACAAAAAGGCAGAGGTAGCTTTCACTATAGTGTACTTTCACACCAGAAGACTGTTGGGACTCCTTTTGGTACAGTAAAAACAAGGCTGTCAGATGCTCTAAGTCTGTCTCATCCAGAGTGACTCCTATTCCGCTGCCTGCTGGTGTGTCTTTCTAGAAATGACTTCCTCCAGATTGCCTCTCCCACACTTTCCTAAGCTGGATTTCCTTTTATTTCCTTGTCTCCATTTCTAAACTATCTTATTCTCTGAGTACTAGTTAGTTCACTGCTCACCAGTGCCTGAAATTCCCCACAGTTAAAGTCTTGCTCTCTGAAGATTTAATTAGAATGCTTTTGAACACACTTGTCAAGACCCTTAATAATGATGTTAAGAAGACACAGTCTAATACCAAACCTTACAGTACCCCATGAGGCACCCTCATAATCTCACTACTCAATATGATTCTTCTTGGGTATCACTGCAATCTGCAACCTTCAATGAGCTCTTCACCCTCTGATAGATGATCAGATGTTCTGGAGTCCATGTGGTAGGAAGCTTTTCATTAGGCCCTATTAAACCTAATGTTTAGCCATGATTCTTAGAAGAGTCAGCCTCATAAGAGATAGCCTATGGTATGTGAATTTGGGGATCTAAGAAAGGTTCACTTGACAGCATCACCTCAAAAGATAGGTTTTAAGTGCTTCTTTTAACTTAAGGTGAGGGGCAGCTATGTGGCACAGTGGATAGAGCACCGACCCTAAAGTCAGGAGGAGCTGAGTTCAAATCTGGCCGCAGACACTTGACACTTACTAGCTGTGTGACCTTGGGCAAGTCACTTAACCCCACTGCCTACAAAATATATATATACGTATATGTGTATATATATACATATATACATATATATATATATGTATGTATATATAAAACTAAAGGTGTGGATCCCAGTTAAAAAGTAAATCCCTTTGAGACACTTGGATAATATTTCAAATTGTTATTAGCCATTTACACTTCATTGTGTATCAATTTGGAGCATTTCTTGTGAGAACCCTGGAGCAGCAGACACCTAGAGCTGTTTAAACCCTGCCTCTGACACAGCACAGGCTGTGTGACCCTGGGCCAGTCACATAACTTCTCAGTGCCTGAGGCAACTCTCTAAGACTATAAATCGCAGAGGAAGTTCTAATATGAAATGTTAGAAGGTTCCTCAGTAGGACTTCCTTATACTTGTGAAATCATAGATCAAGCTCAAAATCAAAATCAAAAACTTCGTAAGCAAGTTTAGCTATGAAGAAAAAGTCTAGACATTAGGCACCAAGGGAGAAGTTGGGAATGAAGAATCTGGGGAATTAGAAACCTTACTTCCCAATTCTGCCTGGGCCAAGGCTGCCTTTCTGTCTGCTTAGCTCTGTAGAAAACATTTACTTTGGCATTCAAAGCCCTCCTGCCTACCATTTCAACCTAATTTCATACACACATATACTCTACTCCAGCCAGATTGTTCCAAAGTCTTATTTTCCCCAAAAGTAGTATATAAATTCTCTCCTCCACTTCGCTCAAGTCATTCTCTGGTAAAGCTTTCCCCCTTCTTTCCACCTATCCAAATCCTATTTTCCCTCTCTAACTCAGGTCAAGACTCCCATTTATTTCACGAGGGCTCTGAACCTATCAGTACTTGGCTTTTCATCACATGCAGCCTTGTGACATTTTTGGTTTTGTGTTACTGAAAAAAACCCAGTATGTTGTAGTGCAGAGTTTTGGATCTACTACCTGAAAGACCTAGGTTCAAGGGTGAGTTATTCAACCTCTCCCAGTTTTGGTTTCCCCATGTGTAAAATAAAGATAATAATGCCAGTGGTGCCTACCCTACAGGATTGTTTGCGGCTCAAATGAGACCATGAATGCAAAATGCTATACAAATGTCAGATGTAATGTTTTTTAGTCCACAAAAAGCTGCTAACCATTGTTAAAGAAGTCATTTTTCATCACCATTCAATGAAACTGTATTTTTCTTTTTTTTCTTCTTTCTTCTCCTTCTCTTCTTCTTCCTCTTTCCTCCTCCTCCCTGACCTCCTCCTCCTCCTTCACCTGGAGTCAGTAAGACCCAAATTCAAATCCAGCCTCAGACATTTTCTTGCTGTATGACCCTTGACAACTCACTTAAACTATATCTGCCTCAGTTTCTTCATCTGCAAAACAGGGATAATAACACCTACCTCTCAGAGTTGTTGGGAAGATAAAATGAGATATTTGTAAACTGTTTTGTAAATCTTACAGCATTATATAAATGCTAGCATTATTGTTATTATAAACTTATAGCTTTAGACCATTACTTAGGGTACTAAGACCTTAAGTGATTTGCTCTGAGTCATACAGCCAGGATATTTCAGATGAAATCCTCAAGTCTTCCCCATTCTGAGGCAGGCTCTTAATCCCCTAAAACATGCTGCCTCTCTTGGATTTCATAAGACATTTGACTTTCTTAAGCTTTTTTTATTTTATGCCCAGGACAGAGGCTCAGAAAGTAGACTCATGATCTCTGTGTGCATGTGTATATTAACAAATACCTCTTTGTTTACATAACTTAAAAAATAGCACTGACAATTTGGCAAAAGGCAAAAACACAACGTAATTCATGAATTTGGTCGTTTTTCTTCCCTCATTGGACTTTAGCCAGAGAAACTTTAAAAGTGAATTGGATTGGGCCAATTCAATTTTGGGTATTCAGAAAACCTGCATTTTAGTCCCTGAACAACTTTCATTTTACAGAGGAGGAAACTCAGAGCCCAGAGAAGTGAGTGATTTTCCCTGGGTCACATAAGTAGTAGTAACTGGCAAAACTGAATTTCAAACTCAGGTCCTTTGTTAATCCAGTACTCATTTCCCATCAGCACACTGCCTCCTCTAATGTGTATGATTATTTGTTTTTATGGTTAATAAAAGTAGTTTTATGAAAAACTAGATAGGTAAGTGGGCAGCTAGGTGACACAGTGGATAGAGGTCCAAGCCTGGAGTCAGAAAGATCTGAGTTCAAAGCCAGTCTCAAACATTTATTAGCTGTGTGACCCTGGGCAAGTCACTTAACCCTGTTTACCTCAGTTTCCTCATCTGTAAAATGAGCTGGAGAAGGAAATGGAAAACCACTCTAGTATCTTTGCCAAGAAAACCCCAAATGGGGTCATGAAGAGTCAGAAAGGACTGAAATATCTCAACAACAACAACAACAAAAGAGAGTTAAGTTATTCTGGTGGGAATAACCACAGAGTAAGAGAATGAGTCCATCCCTGTAGCCCAGGCCATGAGGTTGGGCCTACATGGTGTGTAGGTGAATGAGGTACTTTTTCAACAAGGGCTGAATAGGATGAAAGATTGAGTTTAAAGAAAATATTCTTTAGGGGACCAGTGAGAACTTCTGAAGAGACCAGAGCATGAAAATCTCTAGATTGGTGCCAATTGAACAAGTGTCTACTATATACCAGGCACTGGGGATGCAGTGACAAAAATGAAAACAGTCCCTGTCCTCATTGAGCTTATATTCTAATGTGGGGAAAACATGTATACAATTAAGTGAATACAAATACACTCACCCACACACAAAGTAAATATACATATAATTTTGGGGTAGGAGGTACTAATAACTGGGGAAATGACAAAAAGCTTCCTATAAGAAGGTGGAACTTGAACTAAAATGCCAATGCCTGAATCTAATGGATTAGCAGTTTTGGGACCAAGCAAAAGAAGTTATTTCTTATGAGAAGTCTGAAGGAGTACAACAGGCTTTTCTAGGCTGTGGGCAAGGCTCAGAGGGATAGATCCTAGCCTGAGGGGTTTCTGTCAGAGGAAAGTGTAGGCTTAGTCTCAGACTCCTATTAGAGAAGAACCGGAAGATGAATAAGATCACAGAATTTAAAGCTGGAAGGAATGTTAGAGGTCATCTAGTCTAACCCCCTTGTTTTACAGATGTGTAAATGGAAATAGAAAGACATTATGTCACTTGCTCAAGGTCATTCAAGGTGATTGGTAGAAATGGGATTTGAACCCAGGTCTTCTAACTCAAAATCCAGTACACTTTGCATTATACCATACTGCCTCTGTGCCAAAGATCCAGTAGCCCTATAGGTGCTGGGCAATCCAAGCTCCTAGAGAAAAAAGATAAACATGTGGAGAGATACCTTACAAATCTTGAGGTAAAGCCCCAGGATTTAGACATGTAGAAATGATGTTAATTAGAAAGGAGAAATTGCCTAAAGAGGCCAATGTGGATGGATCAGTTTCTCTCTGACCAACTCATATTTAAAAACAAACCAAAACAAAAAACACATAAATAGGATGGAAGCAAGGATAAGTATGAGTATGGATACAACAGAGTACCATGGTCCTATAAGAATGATGTCAGGACTAAAATGTCATACCCTGTCCAAGAGATCCCACTGCTAGACAAGCATTCAAGCAGGGCAAAGACAGAAAAGTGTCATGCCAGAGTATTAATTGCAGCAGCGTTTTTTGTGGTAAGAAAGACCTAAAAGCAAAGTAGGCGCCCAGCAGTTGTAGAATAACTGAACAAACTGTGGTACATGAATGTGATGGAATATTACTGTGCTGTAAGAAAAAATGATGACTATGAAGAATTCAGAGAAGTGTGTGAAGACATATGAATTGATGGAGAACAAAGTACACAGAATCAGGAACAGTATATGTAATGACAACAATGTAAACTGAAAGAACAATCAAACAAAACTAAATGGCACTTAACACAGTGCCTGGCCTATTGTGAGAATGTTGATAAAGGCTCTAATTTTATTTAACTGCTGCGTAATTATAATGGCCCTAGAGAAGAGTTAAGAAAATGCACTTTCATCTCTTTTCTCCTAAGAAGTCTTCAGCTGAGTTCTGGTGGGGTGACTCCTTTACTCATAGTGTCTACTGAGAGACTCTGTTTTAAAGGAAGAGGCCTAGAATTAGAAGGGTCATTTAAATCAATTCCTTGATTTTATAGATGAGAAAATGAAGGCCCATGGAGGTTAAGTACTTGCACAAGGGGTCACACAGGTAGTAAGTAGCAGAGGTGACATTTGAATTTAGATCCAGAAACTCCAAGTTTAGAATTCTTTCCACTACTGGAAAGAGTTTCTGGTCACTACATGGAATATTTATTAGATAATTTAAAATGTTTTTAAAAAAGACTTACTGGTATCTTATGTCAAGCAGGAAAAAAAGATAAAATTACAACACAGAAAGGGAGCTTTTTATTCACTTAAGGCTATTCTAAGAGGTGGTAACAAGATGGCAGAGTAGCAGGAAGCAGTACAGTGAAATTCCCCTTCCCCCAACTACTTCACATAGATCCAGGAAATGTAACAGATCAAATCCTAATGGAGAAGTCTAAGAAAAAAGTCATGATGATTTTTTTGTTTGTTTCTTTTTTCTCGTGGTTTTTCCCATTGTTTCTAATTCTTCTTTACAGTATGACTAACATGAAAATAGGTTTAATGTGAATGTATATGTTAAGCCTATATCAATTTACATGCCATCTTGAGGTGAGGGGAGGGGAGAGATGGGGAGAAAATTTGGAACTCAAAAATCTCATGGAAGTGAATAATGAAAACTAAAAATAAATAAATAAATTTATTATTTAAAAAAAATCACGAGTCATTTTTCTAGGACAGGTGGGCAAAGGGAGACAGAGAGGTCTGTGGACAGTGGGGACCAGGTCTGGCCAGCAGCACCACCCAAGGAGCACTAAGTTCCTCGACCTATTCTAGGTACCTCCAGACTCCTACCAGAGCACTACAATTGGAGTAGGTGTCAGCTAGCAGCACTATTGCCCACAACTCAGTTCCAGATAAAAGATTCAGGGGGGCTTAGATCCCAGGAACAGAAAAGGATCTCAGTTCTAACTTCTAGCCCACTATGAAGCCTGAAGAAGAATAATCAGGGCAGAAATCCCAGATCCAAAAGGGAAGCCTGCAGTTCTGTAACTCTGAACCAGCAAAGCTTCTTAGCCAGCTGATAGGGGCTGGACCCACCAGCAGTTTACTATTTCTCAGACCCAAACCCAGGTCAGATACTTGCAGACCTCAGACCTGGGAGATATCAATCAGACTTTACTGTAGATCACATCACTTTGGGAGCATTGACAGCTTACAGGTCCCTATCCTGAATCGTCTCTGAGATCTTAGAACAACAAAACATTCAACTCCCCAAGAAAGCCACAACAGGACCAGAACAGACATTCCCTACAGAAGTGCATAGAGATCAGCCCTAAAATCAAATCTGAAACCAGGAAGTAGGCTGGAAGAATGAGCAAACCAAGAAGAATGTCACTAAAAATAAAGCTATTGTGGCGATAGAGACATTCACAATGGAAAAAGAGAATGACTTCAAAACATCAAGCAAAGCCTTAAAGAAAAATACAGTTTGGGTACAAATTTTACAAGAATTCTTGGAGAGATGAATTAAGAGTTAAAAAAAAAAAGTTAAAGATGTTTTTGTCAATGAAATGAGAGTGCTAGAGGAAAAAAAGTTGAAAAGAAATGAGAACTATGGAAGAAAGAATTAACACCCAAGCTTGGCAAAAGAGGTACAAAACCTTGCCCAACCAACAAACTCTCTAAAAATCAGAACGGACAAAATAGAATCCAGTGATTTCCTGAGATAAGAAATATTTAAAAAGCCAAAAAGCTGGCAAAAAAAACCAGAAGAAAATGTAAGGTATCTCATAGCAATGACAACTGACCTGGAAAACAGAATGAGGAGAAACAAATTTAAGAATCATAGGACTACCTGAATGCCATGACCAAAACAAGAGCCTAGGCGTCATGTTTCAAGATATCTTAAAAGAATCTGCCCAGATCTCTAAGAACCAGAGGGCAAAATTGGAAATCCATCAGTCACTTCCTGAAACCCTGAAACAAAAATTCCCAGGAACATTATAGCCAAAATCCAGAGCTTCGAGGTCAAAGAAAAAAATACTGCAAGCAGCCAGAAAGAAAAAATTCAAGTACTGAGGAGCCACAGTCAGAGTCACACAGGATTTAGGTGCCACCAATATAAAGAAACAGAGAGCTTGGAATATGATATTCCAGGAAACAAAGGATTTATGTTTACAGCCAAGAATAACTTAGAGCAAAACTGGATATAATGCTACTGGGAAAATACAGACTTTTAAAGATGAAAAGCCCAGAGGTGTATAGAAAATTTGATGTTTAAACAAAGGAGTTAAGAGAAATATAAAAAGGTAAAGATGAATGATCACAAGGGACGAAACAAAAATAAAGTGTTTACATTCTAATAAGAACAGATGATACACATGTGTCCTTACTGAACTCTATCATTATCAGTGATCACAGAGGGAGTCTAATTAGATAGAAAGTCTGTTATTTCATGATGATGTTATTTCATGAGGAAAGAAAGGAGAAGAGGAATACAGTGGGAGAGAAGGGAAAGTTAGATTAGAGAAAATTATTTCACATAATTCACAATTAGACATCTATTATGCAAAAAAGGAGGAGGGGATGGGGGAATGGCCAACACTTGAATCTTTTGTCACATCTAAACAGATCAAAGGAGGGAAGAATATACACATATACACAGGATTGGGTACAAAAATACATTTCATTCAACAGGGAAATAGGAGGAGGGGAGAAGGGAGAAGTGGAAATTAGTGGAAGGGTAAATTAAAGGAGGGGTTGGTCTTAAGCAAAACAAAATCTAAGGATTATATTTATAGCTCTATTTGATATGGTAAAGAATGAGAATCTGAGGAGATATCCACAGATTGGAGAATGGTTGAACAAGTTATGATGTGTGTGTGTGTGTATGTGTGTGTGTGTGTGTGATGGAATAATACTACTGCAAGAAATAATGGAAATAGTTTCAGAGAGACCTGGGAAGATTTACTGAACTGAAACAGAATGAAGTAAATGGAAAAGAACAATTTATGCATTGACAACAGTATGGTGAAAACAAATAAGTCTGAAAGAATTAGGAACTGTAATTAGTGTAATCACCAACCATGATTCCAAAGGATTAATGATGAAACACACTATCCACCTCCTTATAGAGAAGTGAAGTATTTAAAGTGGGTAATAATACTTTTTTTTTTTTTTGGACAAGGCCAATGTAGAAATTTGTTCTGTTTTACTTATGCATGTTTGTAACAGGGGTTTTGTTTTTCTTCCATTCTCAGTTGGGGGCGGTGTTTGGGGAGTGATGGAGAGAAGATAAATTTATACTAATTGAAAATAAATAAGATGTAAAAAAGACAGTTGTATAGAGAAACAGCACAGCAAAATGGAAAGATAACTGGTTTTAGAGATAGACCTTGGCTCAGGTCCAGCCTCCAGACCAGGGGTGGGGAACCTGCAGCCTCAAGGCCACTGTGGCCCTCTCAGTCCTCAAGTGCAGCCCTTGGACTGAATCTAAACCTCCCAGAACAAATTCCCTTCATGAAAGGATTTGTTCTGTAAAACTTGGATTCAGTCAAAAGGCCACACCCAAGAACCTAGAAGGCCACAAGTGGCCTGGAGGCCCAGGTTCCCCACCCTGCTCCAGACACACACCCGCTATGTGACCCTGGGCAAGTTGTTTAGCCTTCTAGTGTCCTAGGCAACTTTCTAAAACTCCAAAATGCAGGTAAGGTGCTGATCAGCATTGGGAGATGAAGTTCCTCACTAGGAACTCACTATGCTGATAAAATCACAGGTTTAATAAAAAAAAAAAATCTATAACTTTATACTAAAGGAAATCTCAAAATTTAAAATCAGAGTTTTTAGCCAGTGTGGAGATAAAGCATTGCTTGTTGAACTTGGAGTTCTCCTTATAATGTTGGAAAAACTGGTTGGAACTGACCATGAAATTAGTAGCAGGTACTTTTATAGCAAGTTCCTAAATATAGCCTTGGGCCTTTGGGGCCATCTTGAACAAGAATTAGTATGAGTCATTTAAAGAGCCTTGCACCTAACAGGAAGAAATTTACACAGCTTTTTCCTGGTAAGGGCAGAGTGGAGGAGGCATGGTTTACATCTATGGCAAGAACAGCTGAAAAATCAGCTGAGAGATAGGTATTAGCTTGAGTATGTGTTTTTAAGTGTTTCGGGCATTCACCCAGACGTGTGGCTTTATACTATTCCAGGACCAGGCATGTTCATAGTGGAAACAAAGAAAGGTATTCAAAGTCACTGGAATTTCCACAACATAGGACTGGGAGTTTACTCTTAAATGCTGCCCCACCCACCCCCACATTTGAAATAATAGATCACAGCCAATAAAATACTTTAGGAGTGTACTCCTTTGCACCCTGAAAGAGAAGCCGTGTAGAGACTAAAAATGGATCAGTATTTAAATTTACAACCACACGTCAGGGTAAGATCTGTATTTAAGGCTTAATCAGAGTTAGCACAGTCTTTTAGAATGGGGTACTAAAGTCAAAGCCTCCCTTATGAATCACAGACATGATCCTAAATGGGCAAGTTGACATAAAAATTAACTTAGCTCAGGGTCTAAAATAACATTATCACTTTCCCAGGAGGCACTTCTTCTCACTAAAGCTAATCTTTCTGGCTCAATTTTTTCTTTTTAGTCATGCAAAACATATCCACAATAGTTATGTTGTGAAAGAAAACAGACCAAAAAAAAACCCTCAAGAAAAATAAAATAAAAAATGTATGCTTCAATCTGTATTCAGACACCACCACTTCTTTCTCTGGGGATGGACAGCACTTTTCATCATATGTCCTTCAGAGTTGTCTTGGATCACCGTATTGTTAAGAATAGCTAAATCATTCACAGCTGATCATCTTACAATATTGCTTTTACCCTGTACACAGTACATTTCACTTTGCATCAGCTCATGTAAATCTTTCCAGGTTTTTCTGAGAGCATCCTGCTCATCATTTCTTATAGTACAATAGTATTCCATCATAATCACATACCATAACTTGTTCAGCCACTCCCCAATTGATAAGCATCCCCTCGATTTCTAATTCTTTGCCCCCATAACAGAGCTGCTATAAATATTTTTGTACATATAGGTCTTTTTCTTTTTTGTTTTTCATCTCTTTTGGGATACTGACCTAGTGGTGGTATTCCTAGGTCAAAGGGTATGTATGGTTTTATAGCCCTTCGGGCATACTTCCAAATTGCTCTACAGAATGGCTGAATCAGGCCACAACTTCACCAACAGTGCATTAAAATCTCATTTCTCCCACAGCCCCTCCACTATTTGTCATTTACCTTTTCTGTCCTATTAGCCAATCTAATAGGTATGAGGTAGCACCTCAGAATTGTTTGAATTTGCATTGCTCCAATCAATACTGAGAGTTTTGTTTTTGTTTTTTTCATATGGCTAGAGATAGCTTTGATCGCTTCGTTTGAAGACTGATCATATCTTTTGATCATTTATCAATAAGGGAATGGCTCTTATTTTTATAAATTTGACTCAGTTCTCTGTATGTTTGAGAAATGAGGCCTTTATTAGAGAAACTTGCTTCAAAATTTTTTTCAGTTATTATTGCTAACTGTATTTCCCTCCATCCTATGCCCCCCACTTATTCTATTCTCTCTCCTTTCACCTTGACCCTCCATAAAAGTGTTTTGCTTCTGACTACCCTCTCCCTCAATCTGCCCTCCCTTCAATCACCTCCATCCCCATCCTCTTGCCCTCCCAGTTTCCTGTAGGGTAAGATAAATTTCTATACCCAATTGTATGTGTATGTTATTCCCTCTTTGAGATAATTTTGAGAGTAAGGTTCACTCACTCCCCCTCACCTCCCCACTCCTTCCCTTCACTGTAAAAGCTTTTTCTTGCCTCTTTTATGTGAGATAATTTACCCCATTCTACATCTCCCTTTCTCTTTCTCCCGGTACATTCCTCTCTCACTCCTTAATTTATATTCAACTCACACCGGCCTCTGTTTATATATACTCCTTCTAACTACCCTAATTAATAGAAAGGTCTTATGACTGCCTGAACTTTTGATCTCATTCCTTTCTACCTCCTCTAGGACCAGGTCTAGAAACATCTTTCCCCGCTCTCCCCTCACCCTCACCCCCATCACTTTTTCATAACTACAAACATGACCAGGTCTCCTCAATAATAATAAAAAAATTTTTTTCCTTGTCCTTACCACCCCCATCTCACTTTAATTCCATCCCTTTCCTGTCCTTGATTGCTAAACTGCCTGAAAAAAATTGTCTCAAAGATCTATATGGGGGCCGGGGTAAGGTATGTAACCTTGGAAAGTGAAGGTCAGTTCAGGAACCCAAGTGACTGAGGATGAGAACAAGAAGGACTGATCATCCCACCCCAAAACCTCAGAAGTGTGCAGAGCCTGGCTTCAATACAAAGCCCCAATTCTGGAACTAAAGCAAGAGAGATGAGGAAACCAAATTAATTTTTAAAAATTTGTATCTATATCCTCTTCCTGACCACTTATTATGGATATATCCTATGACCTTGGTGGTCTTTTCACTCTATGTACTTTCCCTTGCAAATTCAGTCACTGCTAAGGCCTCACCTCCCATCTCAAAGCATATGGACTAAAAAAAAAATCTTTCTCTCTACTCCTGACTTTGTCTAAGCTCCAAAACCCAAATCTAAAACTTTGTACAGGAAATTCAGAGTACTGGGTTTGGAACCAGAGGACCCAGGTTCCAATCTTAATGTTGCTACTTCCTACCTCTGTGACCTTAAGCAAGTCACAATCCCTCTGTGACTATTCCTTCATCTAAAAAATAGAGGGCCAAATTACATGACCCTCGAAGGTCCTTCCAGTCATCTACGATCAAATGATCTCCACTTGGATGTTTTACTAGTATCTCAAACAACATGTTTAAAACTAAACTTATCGTTTCCTTGTAAACTATTGCTTTTCCAATGCTCAAAAGCTTTAGGGTCCTGTTCGATGCTTTCCTCTCCTATGTAATATTTCCACACATCCTGTGGATTCTACTATCACATCCCTCCTACCTACACCTTCCTTTCTATTCCTACTGCCATCACTACCATCCCTCCGATCACCCTACCCCCATTACTGGAAAAATCCAATAGATGCTTCTCCTCTCTGCTCAGTGTACCCTCCAATTGATCCTTAACACTCTCAACTTTTTCCATCCTTCTGACAAGTTAGTATGACTTACAGGCATTTATGAATGTAGCCATCTGTGAACACAGTTTCCAGTCAAACTGTTTTACTTATTCTTTGCCACTTGAAAACATTCTGTTATTCTGCCTCTGGACCTCTGTGCATGGATTTCTCTATGCCTAGGATATCTCCCTGACTTCACCTGTTGAATTTTTACCTATCCTATCCTTTAAAGTTCAATTTAATTCAATACCCATTTATTAAGCACCTACAATATGCCAGTTGTTGCACTAGATCTTGGATACACAAAGACAAAACATTATGCTCAGGGGAATATATTCTAGGAATTGGTGGAGGGGTGGGAAGGAGACATACACATATAATCCAAGGTAAAAGTATAATTCAAGGTAAAAGAAGGAAGGAAAGGGATGATTTAGAAAATAAGTAGCACTCAAGTGATCCTAAAGATAAAGAAGAGGAAATAGTGTTTCTCAGGCATGCTTCCCACACCTAACTGTACAACCAAAGGCAGAATATGGACTGTCCAATTTAGGAATACCAAGTACTACAGTGTTTTGAGAACAGTTTGTAAAAGAGAATAGAATTAAGATTTAACAACTGACTGGACATCGGCAAGGGAGAGAAGATTCAAGGAGTGACTGGGAGGATGACGGTGTCAACAGAAACAGGGAAGTTTGGAAGATGGGCAGATTGGGAGGGGAGGGTGTATGAGAGGAGAGGACAGGTTGTATGTTTGAGAATCGACTTAATTCGATTCAATAAACGTTAAGAAGCAACAACTATGTGCAAGAAACTGGATAGGAAATCAAAAAAGTAATACCTGATCTCATTCTATTGGGAGAAACATAAAGTAAACACTAAATAGCTTCAAAGTAAAACCAAAGTAAATTTGGGAGTCCGCGCCAGAGCACCAACTTGGGGATCAGGAAAGGCCTACTTGTAGGAGACTGGCATTTGAGCCAAGCCCTAAAGGAGCTAGGAAATCAAGAGGTTCTGGTTAGGAATAACATGCCAAGTATGGGGGGTTGGGGGTGGGGAGATATAGCTTGTACAAAGGCAAAGAGATGGGAAATGTAGTATTTATGGAGAATAGCAAATAGACTTATTGGGGTGCAATGCTGAATTTGTGAAGGGCAGTAATTCTATCAGTCTGGAAAAAGAGATGGGATCTAGATTGTGAAGGGCTTTAAATGACAGGAGTTCATAGTTTATCCTAGAGGTAACAAGGAACTAAAGCTTTCTGAGGAGTGGCATGTTCTGACCGGTGCTCAAGGAACAGGGAGGGATACATACCTAGATATGAAATTTTAATTTGTAAATATATGAATTCAGTGATCTATTCCTCTTCCTTCATACCAACCCTATCCAACCAGTAGCCTAGGCTGGTTGATTTTACCTCCAAAGAGTTAAACCAGTCCCCTTCTCTTCAGTTTATCTCTTCCTGCTTGTAGTAATACAATAGCCTCCAGTCCCCTCCCCCCTTTTTTAACCTATCCTCTCTTTGACTGCCAATTTAATCTTAAAGTACAATTCTTGGCTCCCCATTACCTCCAGGATAAAATAGAAATTCCTCAGCCTGTCATATAAAGTCCTTCACAATCCAAAACCAGACTTTCTAGACTTCCACAATATGCCCCTCGATGCTTCCAAAACTTGGTAAGATTGCTCCTACCTCTAGGGGCAGCTAGGTGGCGCACTGGATAGAGCAACTGGCCTTGGAGTCAGGAGAACCTGAGTTCAAATGTGACCTCAGACAAAACACTCGACACTTCCTAGCTGTGTGACCCTAGGCAAGTCACTTAACCCCAATTGCCTAAAAAAAAAACCAAACGAACCAAAAAACAACAACAAAAAAAGATTGCCCCTACCTCCATGCTTTTGCCCAGGTCTTTCTTTTCCTGTATCTGGAATGTACTTCTTAGAAGTATTTCTTCATTATTCTATTTATTTGGAGCTCTCCAGCCTCAAATAACCTTGCATCTGTTTACATGTTGCATTCTCTTGCAAAACATCAACTTCTTGAGGCAGGGACTATTTTTCATTTTGTCTTTGTATCCCCAAAACCTAGTACAAGGCTTTGCCCATAGTAGGTGTTTAATATTTGTTGAATTAAAGGACTGAAGTTATAAACCTGGGTGACTTGGAGGATGGCAGTATACTCAATGAGAGACTGGAGCTGTAGGAAATAATCAGTATTTGAGGTCGTGTCACCTTTTCCATGAACTCTTTCCCTGATATTTCCTTTTGTTAACAATCTTCCCTCACCTCTTCTAGTTATTTTGCACCTTTCTAAGGCACTGACCATGCAAAGTCATAATCAGTTATCTACAGCTATGTTGTCTCCACACTAGACTAAGAACGTCCTAAGGACAGAGACTGCCCAAAAATTATCTTCTATGTAAGTCTTTTGCACATAGTGGATACTTGTTAAATGCTAGCAAGCCTTTTGCGAATACTTATTAACATCTGCCAGGAAATAATCGTCACCAAGACTAAAAGAAGTCGGGTTTTTCTAACAGGTTTCCCGTGGGCACTGGCGGACTTTCATATACACTACTGAGAAATGAAATTGGTGCTTCTAGCAGTTTGTTTTCTGTTTGGCAGGTCAACCTGTTCTGAGAAGGGACGGCCACAATCAATGCAGGGACAGAAAGACTTTGGGCATGGTTTCATACCAACACACAAAAAGTACAGAAACGGTTAGTAAAGAAAACCTCCCTGAAAGGTAGGTATTAGAATCACCTGGTAAATTTATGTGATCAGCTTCAGCATAAAGTCTTTTTCTTTTTTTCAAAGAAATTAAGTTGTACTGAAACACAACATGGGTCTTTCAAATTACCTAAATTTCTAAAGGCTACTAGATTTCTAAAGGCTTTATACCTCAAACATGACTAAATCTGGTTTAAAGAACTGAGCCAAAAAAATGTTAGAAAAAAATCTTAAGGGTCTGTTAAAGTTAGTTGTAAGGAGGAGACTGCATTAGTAACTCAGACAGTGGTTCTAAAGCAGATAGATTTGAAAATAGGGAACTATCCCAAGTAGTGGAACTTGGGAAAGAAATCTGAACTTCCAAACAATTTATTCATTTTTATTCAAACTTTACAAATCGTAAACCAAATTACTTACAAACATGAATACTGTTAAGTAGTAACTATCCTATAAGAATGTTTTTTTTAATCTGGAATTTAAAAGACATCTCAGTGTATTTCCATAGCTTATTCTACTCCAGCTACTACAGAATACAGCTGATATACACTGATACTCACTTGTTTATCAGAGAGAAGATGAAGGGTTTCTAATACAGCAGAACAAACAAATATGATCTAAACTATCCCTGGCTGACTGAAGGATAAAAATGACTTAATCAATTGTTCACCAAATTTACTTGTTCAAACAAGTTAAGCCAGTTTTAGTGAAACTCCACAATTTCCACTGAAACTCTTTAAATCATATCTAAACACCACTGAACTTATACTTCACCTGTTTAAGTACAAAGAAAGTTATTTCTTTGTACTTCATGGGATTTTCAGCTTTTCACCTCCTGTCTACAACTGACAGACCAATATATTAATAAAGTTTAGACTTACTGATTCGTAAAAGTTTGGAAACTTCAGCTCCAAAACTGAAATGCAGATTTCAATTCATACCAAATATAATCTTTAACCACATATTAAAAAGCTTTTAATTATAAAGTTCAGAATTAGCCAAATTGAATAGATGATGTTACTAAATTACATAATATATACCTAGTCTTTAATCTGCCTAAATCTTTACTTAATTTTAAAGAATATTACCAACTTTTGTTATCTATGTATGAGTATAGCTGGGGAAAAAAAAACAAAAAACCAAAATCCAAGCCTTACCAGTTTAATTCCTTAACTAGTTATCTCTAAATACATTAGTAACAAACATGGAGATCAAAGGTGCAATGACACTACATAAAAGCAAAACATTCACAATGGTGATATAACTTGAGTTGGAAGAATGACCAAATTTGATTTTCAAGTCACTCCAGTCTTATATGCCCCAAACACACTTAACAAGGGCAAGTCAGTACATGAGTATTGGTTACTCTTTGTTCAAAATAAAGAACATGCATGTATTATCCAAGTCCAGTTCTTAAACGTGTTTTTTTTTGGGTTCTGGACCTAAACAGTCACAATAACTGAAAAGAAAGTGCTTAAGTTAAACTTGAGTTTAAAGTTTGTGACCCGTTGACTTGATGTCAGGGTACATTTAACATCTATTTCAACTGTTAAACATCTCACTTAGCTGAAAAATATTGAGAACACCTACAAAGAACACGATTTCTATTTCAGCAGCCTAAGGTTTTGGAGTGGATAAGAACCATTATGACCAGTGTAGAAGCAATGAACAAACTTGCTAATAGTGTGCAACAACTACATTTATAAAAGCTTTGATAAAGATGACCACGATTTAATATGAAACTTCTGAAAGCATACTTTATCCAGTTTAGACTTTTCAGGGGGAGTGAACTGGCAGCTCATCGAGGACATTATTTATTATGTATCTTTGTGACAGACATATTTGCCCTAACAGGCTTCTAAAAGATTGAGAGTAGTCTTACTGTTTCCATTTAAAGGAAAAGTTACGGGCCAGCAGGAACCAAAATTCTTTAGAATTTAATACAAAAATGAAATCTCATTTAAGTTGAAAATAATTTAGAATGACATTAAAGAATTTTTTTTAAAAGGCAGTTGGGGTTAAGTGACTTGCCCAGGGTCACACAGCTAGTAAAGAAAAAATTTTGACTGAATTTTTTTCTCATTCATTTAGTCACATTATCTAAAGCAAATATATGAACGATTGCATTAAGAACATGTTAAAATCATATTGCAACTATGAAGTTAATTAGCTAACAACCTTGAAGCTCTGAAGCTAAGTAACAGGTTTTTGTTGCCAAAAGACAAAATGAATCTAATATACCTGTTGAACTAATAACAGAATTATTGTAGGGCCATTCGCAAATATTCTGGTTGACATAAATTTCATACTTTCTTCAAGTCTTTTTAGGTCCTCAATTCACCTCTTAATTCTTAACCTTCAGTTTATCTACAGTAAACAGGGAAAACGTAATTCTTTTTGCTCCTCTTTAAAAATAAGGCAGCTATTTATATGCAGAAAAAAAATTCCTACCTGTAACCTTGGTCTAAAACACACTGTGAACTAGATCACTGATGGATGACTGTTTTCATGTTGCTCATGTAGAGGCTACAAAGAACATATTGGACTCTACAAGCTCCCTAAATATTGGGGCTTCATCTTATCTAAACTTAACAACTCTCCCAGCTGCCCACACAACATTCTCTACATAGGAGAGGCTTTGAAGATGTTACATAGCCTTGTGGGTTTCCCTGTAACTATGTCTCAGGACTGCTACAAAGAGTAATATCTAATGTCAATTGTAGGGAGGAAATTTCTGACCTAGGAGACAGGGAGAGGAAGTTGCTAATAATAAGGTTTATTACTAAGATGCCTCTCAACCAGATGGATTAGGTCAACCTGCCATGGTTTAAAAAAACTTGAAGAGAAACAAAGAAAGAAGGAGGCATCATGGTGTGATAGAAAGAGCACTGGAACAGCTGTCTGGAAACCAGGATCTAAGTACTGCTACTGTCTAATTCCATGACCTTGGAAAAACTGCTTTACCTTTCTGGGTCTTAGCCAGATTAGAGGACCTCCAGGGCTTCTCCTAACCTTATTTATAATGCCAAATAATTTTCTGGTTAAGACTGAATAGTGGGCCATAAACTAAGGAAGTAGGAGAAAGGATTACCAAGAGAAGCAATCCTAAAGAAATCAATTCCAAATTAGGATTGTTGATAGATCTTAGCTACACAATAGTGGCTAATGAAGACATGCATTTAATGATCAGAATGTTCTACAGGTTTTATTCCTTTGGATAGGCTTTAGCAAGAATATGGTCAAAACTACCTGACTAATTTAGAAACTGTGGATGTTAAGTAAAAATTCTGAGTATGTGAAAAAACAATGCTCAACACTGATGTTCTACATTCATTATTCATCTATCAATTATCTTTGGACCAGACGTGATTGGATCAGTATAGGGAGGAATTTGTTCTATCAATGTGGATTAGCAGTTCTTTATAATTTATAATCTTGTGTTGCTTGGGGGCACTGAGAGGTCAAAACTGGTCATAAAGATCACACATCCAGTTCAGTCTCAACGCAAGAATTCAAATCCAGGCCTTTAACTCCAAGGCCAGTTCTCTATTTCCTATGCCACTCTGCCTCTAATTCTATGTGTATTTGTGCATATACAGAGACACCTGTGTATAGGTGTATTTTTAGGGTAGTGAAGTATTTACAAGACCAGCCTCAAAGCTGGATTCAAGTCTTGCCTTTGGTACATACTAGTTGTGAGACTATAGGCATCTTGGGTCCCCTCCAAGCAATTCTCTAAAATTATGAATCAGATGAGATGCCAACCTGCATTATTAGCTGGCAGAGTTTCCATACCAGAATTCCTTATTTGGAAAAAATGAATGTTGCTTTTCAGTAGCTGAATTGGAAGAGAATTTTTTCAGATAGCTTATTTTAGATGTTAGTAATAAATATCATCCATACCATGTTGATATCCCAGAAGACAGAGGTCTACTGTTAATTTGTTGGTAGCTTCCCCTTATTCTCATTTTCTACTGATAAGGAAAACCAAAAGTATGTCTAAGTGAAGGATGCACTCAATAGTTTTTTTTTAAAAAGAACATTCTGAAGGTAAAAGTAGAAATGGCAGGTAAGAGGGTCCAGGTTAGCTCCAAGAAGCAAGAATTTAAATATCAAATACTTCTCTCAGGACAAGGATTTCCTATGATTTTTATCATTTGAAGAAGTAGAGTAAAAAAGGCATATGCCAACTGGAAGGTGGTATGTTCCTATGTTTCCATTAAAAAAGGCATACTTTGTTTGAATAGCATACTCCATCCTTTATGAAGCCATCTTTGAGGAAGTGAGGTTGCCATCATCCTATCAAGCAGTGGTGGCACCCAAATAAATTGTCTTCACTAGAGAAAGGGTTGGAGAAGGGTTGTTGCATTATGGGGAAAAGGCATCCCAATACTTACTGCTTGATGAAAGACAATCACTAACATGTGAGTAGTCTTGCCAATTTACCCTACATACAGAATCTTCTATGGAAAGGGAAATTTGTCCATGAGATTTTGTTGTTCCTGCTTACTTCCAATAAGCAATCTGATAAAAGAAAAATTATGCCTTCTTTCTAAAATAAACTTACTTCATATTTTTTTCTGAAACTGAATTTCATATTTTGGCACAAGAGAAAAAACAATTCTCCATTTTGGCAATAATATTCAATCCCATACAAAAACTGAGATGTACCAGATTTCTCCCCTGAAAATGGTTAAATGTATACTTTCAATTATTTTGAAAACAAGTAGGAGTTACTAAATGGAGGACAGAATGAAAGAGGGAAATCATTCTCTGTTGGTCTTAGGTATTTAGGGCATAACCATTTTTAGAAACTTAATTCTTAACCCCACATCTCTTTCAGTTGCAACAATCTATGAACAGCTGGGTTGGTGCCAACCTTTAAGATGGAGAGGTAAGAAGAAATGAGATATTTGTAAAGGTCTTAGCACAATGTCTGACATAGCAGGTGCTTAGTAAATGTTACTTTCCCTCATATCTGATGGCGCCTCAAGTCTGTAGGTACCATATCAAGTTATTTAAAATACAATTTCCCTTCTTTGACACATAGGTGGTGCTTGTTTAGTACTTATTGGTTGAGACTGAGCATCTTTTCTCATAAAATGCCCATTTCAAAGGCAGAAGAGTTGAAAGCCAAGAGGACCATGTTGGAGAAAAAAAAAAACCCTAAGATTTCTCTTCATTCATAGAAAGATAGCAATGACAAAATATAGACAAATAACTAAAGGCTAAGATCAGTACTAGATTTGGATGTTGTAGGAAATAGCAATATCTACCAAGAAAATAACAGACGGGGCAACTAGGTGGCACAGTGGATAGAGCACCGGCCCTGAAGTCAGGAGTATCTGAGTTCAAATCCAGAGACTCAGACCAAACATTTGACACTTACTAGCTATGTGACCCTGGGCAAGTCACTTAATCCCAATTGCCCCCCCCACCAAAAAAAAAAAAAAAAAAAAAGGCAGAAAAGGATATTGATTCAGCAACCAAGAAATTAAATAGATTTTGAAAAGCACTTCACTGATTATATGGAAACAGCTATAAATCTTAAGTATTAAACACCACTAGTTAAAAAAAAAAAGAGCAGAGGGGGAGCAGAGACAATGGGAAAGGAGTAACAGTCAAGAACAGCACTAAAAAAGTCTCAGCTGAAAGTGCTTAAGTATAGAGCAAAGAATACATTTCTTGCCCAAAACCATTAAGGGCTCTTGCCTAAAGCACTAAGAAAGTCATTCCTTAAAGTTGCTTTTCTAATAAACGGTAATAACCTCGACAAAGAAGGATCAGTTGAAGAAACAGGGAATGTTTAGCTTGAGGAAGACATTTAGAGGGAACAGGATAAGTATCTTCAAGAATCGAAGGGCTATCAGGTTGAAGAACCATTAAGACTTGCTCTACTTGGCACCAGAGGGCATAACTTGGAACAATGGTTAGATGTTGCCCAAAGGTGGAACGGGCTGCCAGAACAAGTAACTGCATCTCCTGCACTGGGTATCTTTAAGTAGTCTGCACAGCTTTTGGGTACAGGATTCCTACTCAGGTGTGGATTAGAGATAGCTTCTAAGTATGACCCATCAAACTCAGATTTTGTTTATTACCTCAAGGGGTAAAAATACCCTAAGGTTATGGTCAATCCACAATCAAGAAACAATTAACTCCAGGCAATTTAAAAGAGTAATTTAACAGTTTTCTAAGAAAAGTCCTGTACTTGATACATGGAGCATCACCGTACTTCTACCTAAATCACAACATAGTTTCAGGTTAAAATCATCCACGTGGACATGGGTCAACACTTAAATTTCCATGTAAAACTCTAGGTACCATCATTCTTCTTAGTCTCAAAAAATTCACTTAAGACTTCAACAGATTTTGGGGTTGGAATTCATTCTTCTAGACCCAAATGGAGCTATCAAAAGACTACTAGATCTTGAGTCTTACCTACCTCCCTCTCATTTTCAATGTACAGCTCAGCAAGTTTTTCATATTTCATTCATATATGACATAATATAAACACCAATGCCTTAAAAAACACTGGAGTAGGAATCATGAAGTCCCTAATTCCAGCTCTGCCACAAAGTGATGACGGTGGATGAGCAATGTTAACTACTCTGGGCCTCAGTTTCAACTATGAAATGGAGGGTTAGGCTGGACCAGCAGATTCTGAGCCTGAAGGGAACTTAAAAGCCATATAATGGAGTACCTTTATCTTGGATATGAGGAAGCCAAGACCCAGGGAAGTAAACAGCCCAAGCACACACAGATAATAAGTATGAGAGGCAACATTTGAACTCAGGCTCTTGTTCCGGAGCCAATGTACTTTCCATCCTCTGACAAGAGTAACAATGTTTCAGGGTACATAGATTCTCTTGTCCTAAATTTGACTTTGTTAGTATGTGTGTTTGGTGATGGGGTGGGAGAAAGGTCAGTGCTCCAGGCCTGGGATTTTATCAGCGTAGGGTACTCCCAGGGAGGATACTCCTTCTAGCAATGCACCTGATGTATAACTTATTGTCTAAAGGTTGAATCATATAGCTCAAGTATGTGTAGAACATGAATTAAAAAAAGACCTAAAAGACGTTCTTATACTAAGAACTGATATCTTCCCTATAGTAGGTTCCAAGAGCTTCATCTCTGAGGTCAAAATAAAAGTTTATTCTACATATTCAATCTGAAGCAAAATACCAACATGAGAATTGAAAAGAACACTGTAAGAATCTAACTGTTCTTACTATAACAGGTTATCCCAAAATAACCTGTTGGAACACCATATATAAGTGATTGTAACATTAAAAACTGGCAGGGAGAATTACATATTGCTTTATGTGTGAATGAAAAAAGTTAAAATGTTTCCCCAAGTTAAAAATCCGATACATATTTGAGCAATTCACAATGTTGCTATTGAGTGTGGTGGGAAAGAGCAAAGGAGAAGCATGGGTTTTAGTCTGCATTCTGCTACTAATTTAAGTAAACTTGGGCAAGCCGCTTAACTCTTTAAGCCCCAATTTCTGTGTAATGGATTAGATAATCTTTCTGTATCTCCTCCCTAGCTTTCAAATTTTGTGATTTTATTTAAGCTTAATATCCTCCAAACTGGTCTATGTTGTGGCATTTGGTTGTTAAGAAGTCAGGAGCCTGATGTGGTCAGAAGAATGCTGGTTATTAAGAGTTCATATGTGCTTTGTTTCCCACCCCACAAAAGTACCCCCTTTTAAGGTACTAAGTATGCTATACAAAAGCAGATGTTATTAGCTTCTACAATTAGTTTTCAAACTAAAGATTTTCTTGAGCAACAAAAAACTAAGGACCAATTACAAATAGGGCTTGTTTATTATTACCACAAAACTAAGCTTAACTATATGGTCAACCTTCATAAATTTCCAATCCATGTGTTTGGAATTTTAAGGAATCACAGGCTAGACTACATTTTGCATAGCAAACCTTTTCTTCACAGATAGTGAAATTATTGTTGTTAAGGATCTAAGGGCGCTACACAACAACAACAACAACAAAAACAAAAAAACCACCCTTGGGAAACAAGTTTCCAATACCCTAAAAACTAATTATAAAATAACTATTAATAATAAATAACATATAAGGCTTTAAAGTTTTCCAAGTGCTTTAACATATTTTAATTCTCATATTAATATGCACTAGGAAATATACCAATATACACTAATGTATACTAGGTTATTATCCTGTGAAGAAACTGAGTTTTAGAGATTGATCGACCTGCACAAAATTTCATAGCTTGTTCAAGGCACAATCTGACTGAACTCCTGGTCCAGTGGGCTTCCCGTTAGAATATACCAAATAAGTCTTAGACTGTTAGAGGTAGAAAAGATCTGAGATATCATTTTAATTCGACTTTTTCTATTTAGAAATGGGAAAAGAGAAACCCAGAGTATTTAAATGACTTACCCTTGATTAGACAAAGTGATATAGAGCTGGCATTTGAACTCTGGTATCCTGACTCCTTAGTATAGTGTTCTTTCCACTGCACATGGATGCTTCCCATAACAATCTGTATGAGTTATTCTCATGCATTTGAATGTAATAAAAAATTACTTTGAAAAATTGTTTGTTTTCCTCCTCGATGTATTATAAATGGAGAAAAAACCCTGAAATATCAGTCAAAAAATTAAAAATAAATTCACAAGGCATGAAGGTGTTTAGTGCTCACAAGTTTGTATTTTTAGGTTTGATCAAGAATATTGTGTATTTTCTAAATACACTGACAAAACAGTTTTGGAAGTTTACAAACATGTCTTAAGACACTAGGTAGGTAGATTACAACAAAAGGTTGATTTTTGTAAAAGATCTTCCAGAAGAGCTTTTACAAACAACAGCATTTAGAAGAACATGTTTTTATGTTTACAGTGTTTAAAACAGATACTCCCCCATTTTATAATTGCTCACATCCATCCTCCCGCTCCAAAACTTTGTTGTTCAATTCAAATTAAAGGACCCTGATATGGTAAAACTCAAGAGCTATTAAACAGTCCTTTTAAAAGTATGCTTGTCCCCGACTTTGAAAATATTGGAATTATTCAAATGAAGGAAGGGACAAGGTTGAAATGAAGAGCATCACACATTAAATACTACACAGTCTAGTTTTTAAAAAATTGTATTTATACCAATAATTATACCATAGTTAAGGATCTGGGTGACTGAATGGCACAGGAAAAAGTATCTCTGGTTCCCCAGTTGAAATCCAGCCTTCATAACATGAAAGTGGGTCATTTGATTAGTAGTCAGTGTAGCTCATATTAATTGGGCCAGGTTAACAAATACTACCCTATCAGAAGAAAATAGTGGAAAATGAAGGATTTGGGGTGAGAATGAATCCTATAACCTTGTAGCAAAGACTCACAGGATAAGGAGGGTCTATTGTTGTTTCGAAGGAAATTGTGTGTTAGGGCTTTTAATTCATCACCTTTCACTGAGAAACTCATAGAAAATATGGAGGAAAATTAATTTCATAAGGGGGGGGGGAAGTAAACCTAAATCCTTCACATCACATTCAGAAATCACTATAACATTCAGATTTCATGCATTTTAAAAAATCATCAGCATAGACTTAAGGGACAACCAACTGAAGTGAAGTTTACTCCACAAGTCAGCCTTTAAAAAAAAAAGAATCATGATAGAATTGTCTTTAATACATAATTTTATAACATATTAAACCTTTAAATAACTCTGCCAAGCATACATCAATGGAAATCTCTTTAAAACTGCGCTTACAATTTATTTTTTTAATTGGGTGTAGTTTACATAAGCCTTAAAAGATGTGTATCTCTTCTCCCTTGCAACTCTCACACCTCTAACTGCTCTATTCAGGTCCTCCAAAAATTTTATTAATAGAAACTAATTTCACAGTGCATATCATTTCCCCCTTATTCTTAATTTTCTGTCCTTCTATTCCCATTCTCAAATCTATCCTTTCATTCTTCCCGGGCTCATTCCTAGTCTCCCCATTAGTTACCAATGACCATTAGATATTTCCCAGAATTTCAAACTTCCCTTCTTTCTTCAGTTCCCCCTTCCTACAAAGGCATTCCATTTTAAGCTTAAAATAGAATTAGATATGGAAAAATAGTATAATAATTGGCAAATAATAATGATGACCTATGGCTACAATAATATAAGACCAAAGTAGAAGTAATCCTTTTGGTGAATTAAAAAACTTAACACTTGGTCTTAATTTTAGCAGATATTGTGTGGGCATCCATTTCCTATGGAATGGATATATGACAATGCTTTATGCTTTTCACTCCATTAAATTATTTTCCTTTTATTTCAAGAAATGTGAACCTTCCAATTTTGGCAGTAGCTCCCTAACAAACATGAAAATTATTATTCCATTGGTATTGCCTTCAGGACTGAGAAAGAAGCTTTTAGAATTTTCCAACAAAAACAACTTCCTTAAATTGCACTGCAAGTCAGATAAAGGAACACTTATCAAAACAGAATCCTCCAGTAGTATAACTTAGTACTAAGTGATTTAAAAAATAAGACCTAGAAAGGGAAAGGTGGCCCCTCCAAGATCAGGAGATAAAATAAGTTAGGCAGTCAGCAAGTAGAAAAATCTGTCAATTCCATTTCTGTTGTAAAATTATTACTCTTAAGAAATAACTTTTATAGGCTGTAGCTAATATATTCAGGAATATAAACACTTTTCCTTTGGATTACCCTTCTCAAAACAAATATTAAAAGTATCAAATGTCACTTGAACAAGAATAAAGCCAATCTGTCATAACAGAAAAGGCAGTGGACAATCAATTATAAAATATTTTAAATTATCAGTAACAAGCCATCTATATTAAACCTCACTTTCAAATTATAACCGAAACAAAAGCACAACAATTCTGTAGTGTACCAAGTGTATATTTCAATTTACTGTATGCAATCTAACAACAAATTTGGTCATAATTTACCAGATATACATAAATGATTTAAGTAGTAAAAGAAGATTCAGTTTCAAGAGAATAAGTTCATACCTTGAGAAAAAAGGTTAAAGTACATTAAGAATGAAAAGCCAGGTCCAGTTTCTATGCAGTAAGTGAGCTGTAGTCTAATAAAGCAGATTTAGGTGATTTTCAGATATATAGCTTTCTTTTTAATATATATATATATATATATATTTATATATATAGACAGATCTACCAATTGTAAACTATGGTTTTTCTTTAAGGGGAGATAAATGGGATGGAAAAATCTTTATACTATACTTACATATTCACAAAGCAGAACATTTACGTTTAAAATACTTTTTCATTCATATTATCTTTGCCCTACTAATTTCTACTTTGGACCCCACCAAAATTACACATTATTCATTTCAGTCTAGAACAATGAGAATAGGATGTATGCCTCAGATTAAAATAAAAATCAAATCAAAATCTAGCCATTTGTCAGGTACAGTGATGCAGTAGCTACCAATGAAACAATTAGATGAAAAAGACGAATTTTAATAACCATATAACTGTAGTTTATCTCAGCTTCATCCAGCAGAAACATCAGTGTCTAACATTAAGCCATCATTCTACTGAAATAAGGGACAATGATAAAACTTGTCTCTTAAAATACATATCAACTTTGATCAGATGGAGCACCAAAAGATTATGACAGATTATGTCAGTCAAAGCATACTTCAAAGCTTTTCCACACAACTAGCATAATTTAGTTACCTGATATTATAAAATAGGAAAATAGTCATTTTATACTTAAAACAAAGCTGAAAATATGGTGACCTTCTTATTCTTATACAGTACTATCACACTGGCCTAGCTAAGTGTTACTGGTAAATGCTGTGCATATTAATATTGTGGCATGTTAATCCATCATGTCAAATGTTTTTGGTGTCCAATGATCAGTTAATTCATTTGCCACTAGGCAACATTATGTTGATAAGTTTTAACTTAATAATACAGTACCCTTTTCTATCCCAAAGAGCCTTAAATACAAAGTATAGCACAATAAATTTGGAAATATGTTAATGGTTTTTTAAAAAAAAAGATCCAATTTCAAATTTTCATGCTCCCCAAGTGCCCCTAAACTGCAGTATGCAGTATGCTGAAATAGGCACCGATTATGTAGATTAGTTACTAGTAGAAATAAATATAAGAGCAAGGTATCTTTTTCTTTTAAAAAAGGTACTGAGAACTAAGTTAAAAATCAATCATTTACCATAATTCTAAAAACACTCAATGGCCCAGAAAATGTGAAACAAAAAAAGAAGAAAGCAATTTGTTGTGTTAATTTTAATGATGAAAAAGGGCACAGGAAGTAAAAATAACCTGATGTTTGACTTATACTGCATAACAAACTAACCAAATTGGACACGCAGGATAAATTATAAAACAAATCATGTGGCTTAATAATTCTATGACTCTCTATTAGAAATTTATGCCTTTTATAGAGGACTGAGGTATATACACTGGCCAGACAATAAGGGTAGTACAGGAGGGAGAAAGAAAGGGAGGTGGGAAGAGGGTAGCTAACAAACAGTGCCAAGGTAACAGATACCAGAAACTAGACGGACATGTCAGAAAACGTCATATAGTAACCATTTATCAAATTAAACTAAAGCAGCAGGAGAAAGTTACTTATAATCAATCGTTTTAGTGGTATTTTGTCAACTTCATTGGAAAATAAAGTTAACTTCAGCAACATCATTCCACATCTCATGAAGTAGTGAAGTTTTTGCAATTTAAACTGCCTGAAGGGAGGAAGGGAAAGGGGGAGTCAGTTAGCTCATTCCAATAAATAACCTCTCCAGTTCTTGTAAAGGGACACACAGGAACAAAGAGCTGGGAAACCATAATGTCAATACCAAAAAAGAATTGTTTTAAGTTATGAAGCAATTGAAATTGGACAACTGAAAATAGTTGAACCACTGGGGGACGAGAGCCCCTCACAGAAAATCTGTTTTACCTTTTCTTTTAAAAAAATTTGTTTAAAAATAAAAAATAGAAAACAAAACTCTACTAGCACAAACTAGCCTGAGTGGTTTGATAACAGTGTGATTGGGTTTGAGGAAGCTATTTCTGTACTTCCATAAAATTTTTCCCCATTCATGGTAATGAGTAACACATGAATGTAAAAACACTACGAGGACAGTTACTATGCTTTTAATATGACTCAAATAGCTACTGTATATCCTATAAATAATAAAAAATATTTTTACTTTGATAACTGATTGGAGATGTGAGTACTCTGTATAATTCAACCAAAAGGTTGTTTGCTGTACAGTCCTGTGCAAATATAAAAATTTAGTAATATTTTTTGCTATAAGGCTTTGACCCTACAGTTTTCACAGCAACATAACTACCATCCAGCATGTACCATATTTTGCAAGCCTTCAGTTCAAGAATTCAAATTGTCAATTCATATTATGTCCCACTGCAGCATCCTTGAGGAATATGCTAGGTCAGTTAATCATCTAGTGACATACAAACATCCCCTGATTCATCCCATCGAGATGGGTCAGTCTGTTCTTCTCCATCATCAGCCAACTCTTCGTCAGCTTCTCCTGCTTCATTCTCCTCATACTCTTCATCTCGAGTGAAATCTGTGTCCTGCACCTGGTCTACACCTTCTTGACCTCCTGGTTGTGATTTATCTGTACATTCTACACACACTCCGTAACGTCGAGATCCATGTCTTATTCCAACACTGGCTGCTAACATGAATATCTTCTTACACACCATACATTTATATTTTTTATCCTTTTTATGCACCTGATTAAGAAAAAAAAAGTTTGAAAATAGGTTGATGTACAGAAGAATAAAAATAGGTAAGAGAATGTTAAAGTAATTTTAAAAATTAAATTATAATAGATATTCCATGAAGTAGGCAAACAGGAGAAGAGACTATGGTGTCTAACTCCATTGCTTGTAGAGTGCTATATAAATTGGTTTAATTCTTACTTCATTTATTATTCAAGACTACATAAATAAATCTATGACAATTACCCTTCTCAGGTAATGATTTAAAAATATTTCAAACCTCACAAATATATTTAACAACTAGTTATATTTTCAAGTCATTATAAGAAATTACTTACCAGGGAATGTCTTTTTACATGTTCTCTTCGAGTAAACAATTTCCCACAGATATCACAGCTAAATGATCTCACTCCTGTATGAATGAGCAAGTGTCTTTTTAGTGTTCGTCTGTATTTGGCTACATAGTTGCAATGAGGGCATTTTAACTTGTTCATGATTATAGATGATTCACCTTTAGGAAGAGAAAAAGACCAAATAGAGCCAATGTGAGAAATGGTAAAGATTTATTAACACTAAAATAATTAGCCACGTTCCAAACTTCTTTCCAAATCCACTCCCCAAATTGCTACCAATTAGCAAAATGGGTAAAGCATTGCTCGCTTCTGTTGATGTGCAACATATGAATAGTGGAATGATCATAAAATAGGAAGGGAAGAGGAGTATGTACTTATATTACACATATAGTAAGTAATCAGACCTTTAAAAAAAAAATTAAGCACTTGTTTACTTCCCCTGCCCTATTACTTCAACAAGGATTCTATAAATGATAGTCTCTTACCTGACCATGTCAGATTTCAATGTAGCATCATTTTAAAGGGACTTAAAACTGGGAGGGGGGAAACTGTCCAAATCTATTTAATTAGAGTATTTTTCATATTTAATCTTTTATGAGAAAACATACCTTATTAAGAATCAGCTGCCTATTTGTCCACCACACTATAATAAAAAGCAGTGCCCTCATTATGATCTATAAATTCTAAAATGAATCATGAAATCATATCACTTGCTAACTTTATAAGGGACTTTAGACTAAAGACAAAATGCCCTGTAAACTTAGAAGTACAAAAAATTTGAGCCTTTAAATTTCAACGCTCAGGATATTAAGCTATTTCCCCAGTTACTGAAATGACAGAGTCTACTAGCATGGTGTTTCTCAATTAGAGTATGAGATTGTGCACAGGTGGAGGTGAAAATTGTGGGCAATTCCAGGTTAAGATTTTAAGCAAATTTTTCATGTGAAAAATTTCAGGACCTAAAAATGTGACTAGAATAAATTTCTAAAATTCTCGAAAATACTCTGTTGGTTTTACTTGCCATTTTCCCAGGTTTCTTGTTTTGGCCAGGATTCCGGCAACAATCCATACTTGAAATCATTTGAAGTACCCGGCAACAATCCATACTTGAAATCATTTGAAGTACCCGGTAACAATCCATACTTGAAATCATTTGAAGTACCCGGCAACAATCCATACTTGAAATCATTTGAAGGACCTATTACAAATTAAAAGCTTTTTTTTAACCTTTAAATATCTTATTTGCAATAAGATGTTACTTGATACCTAATTCAAGGTCAAGAAAGGAAATTGAGTATCTTAACGAAATTTAAATATTGTGCACATCTAAACAAAGCAGCATACTGTGAAAAAGTTTGTATTTCCAATTTTATTCCAAATGTTCTATTTCTCTGAATTTATGTACCCATTTGATATGTTGAGTTAGTAATGTTAAATAAAACAGCAATACAAAAATAGTTTGAAAAACAATCTGTGCACATCAATTTCATTAATAACAATTTTTTCAATCTAGCAGAGACCCATTAGTTTCCTACGCTACTGCTGAGAAGGTATGACTAACAAAGTCATGGTTATATAGTAGACTAGGATGGTATGTATTTTCAGAGAAACACAATTCTTTAGGCAGATGCTATCATTCCAACTAAAAACAGAATGATTACTTATTGGCATTTTTGCTGGAGACTGCATATAGCTTTCTTTGGCCATTTAACTCATTCTAGTAATCTGTTGAACAGTAAAGAATGAAGACAACTATCTACACTTGAAATAATGTAGCAGACTCTCCTACTGTTGCACCACTCATATGGGGTATTTTGCTTTCTTAGTAGACTCCATTGCTAAAGAAGGCATATCTTAGAAAGTTGCCTATGGATTTCAAATACAGACTTGGGGGTGGGGGAGCACATATGGGGGTGGAAGGAGGAAAGGGATATGTTATGAGGTATAAACACTTAAAACATGTGGATAGGGATACAGAATACTAGTTTAAGCTAGGACAAATCATTGATGCAGTGTGCCTCATGCTACACTGCTACGTGACCAGTGAAGAAATGATTACAGGTGAGGCATAATTAATGAAGAATAACTTGACTGACTGCAAGTTTGTATTATAACAGATGCATGTTCAGCAGAAATGGAGGGGGAGGGGCAACATATAGTACTCTGGCTTGACTGGGCACATACACCCAACTCATAAGAACACTGTGAAATTGTTGGATCAAATTTCTACTCTAGATTGATAATCATCATTTATACCCCATTTTAATTTGCATAAAATTAAGATAATTATGAATCCCAATAATTCAAATTTGTATATGTAGAAGACTGCACTATGAAACAAGTTCTTATTGCTGTGAGATATTTGGCAAACAATCAAATAAAAATTTTCCTCAATGATCACCATGCTCCAAAGGAGGATGCTGGTCACACATGAAGATGAGGAGAAGTGGGATCTCCTCAGGTTTCTAAGTTCACTTGAATAGCTGATTCAGATACAATTAAAGAGATGCCAAAGTAACCCACAAATTTGGTATCAAAAGAACTAAGGTTTATTTTCTTAAGTTAAGGGATACTCTGGGGAATTAATGAGACAAAATAAGTTCCAATGCAGGCCAACAAGGTCATAAAAGTGCTGGCCAAGAAATGGTTCACTAAGAATGAAATGAGATTTTACAGGTTCCAGTCTACCAGGGTTCTGCTAATGACTACAAAAAGAGTAAGTCCTTGCCTTCTAACACAGCAAAACACTTGTGGTGAGATTGGGCTACAGAAGCAAACCTAAATATATGTATTCTGTAGCTTAGCTTAATCTATCTGGATCAATAAAGATGTCAGAGTGGCAAGGAACAGTGGTGACATATCTAAATTCAAGTCTAAAATGCATGCTATCATTTAAAAATAAACTATCAGTCTTATTTCACTGGCATGTATGGAAGCTAAAAGGCTTAACTAGTAACCTTCCCAGGCACTGAGTCAAAAAGCAAATAATGGGGAAAAACTTAACCTCCTAATCATCATGGGGACAGTAATTATTTCTTCTGTTTCTCACGGTTTCTGATACTTATCTGTTGGTCATGGGATGTTTACACTGAATATATTACTGGATAATAGTGGTACCTGGACTAAAGAATGATTTTCACACTTTGCTATTTATCATGACAAGCATGTTTTCCTTTATCACCATCTCTTTTTAAGTCAAAGTGAATTCTATTTTGCCTATTTTATTAACTCAGATACTTTAGCTATTTAGTTCTTCTTATCTCTTTGCTTATATTTACTTGAATACATTCAGTTTTACTAAAATGCGTATTATTTATTTTGCTTTCAAAAATATTATAAAGTCAATATTTTAACCTGGATTTGGGGGGAGAGGGAGATTAGAGCTAAGACTGGTAAACTGGTAAGTTTTAGGCTTGCCTGGGGCACAGAGATTAAGTGATTTGCCCATGGTCACATAGCTAATAAGTTGTCAGAGGCAGAACTTGAATTCCAGCCATTTTCCTGCCTCCAAGGCCAGCCCTCAATATCCATTATGTCATTAATATATATTTTTTATCAGTTTAAAACTGGATACAATCTCTAGTCAAACATAAATTTTTAGAAGGTCAATGTGGTGGCTAGGGTTTAAGAGACCTAGACTAGAGAAAGGAAAACTGGATGTTGAGTATCACCTCTGCTAACTGCTCTATCTTGGACAAAAGATTTGCATGTACTGATGTAAAGTGCAATAAACAGAACCAAGGAAACGATGTACACAACTGCAACAATTAAACTGAATGCTGTGAAATTAATTATAATGACCAACCTTTACTATATCAATTGATATAGTAAAAGAACGACACTGCTCCCTCCCCTTCTTTACAGAAGTGGGAGACTACAGGCATACAGTACTACATATAAGACTTTTTCAATAAGTTGGCTTTCTGCTGGACTTATTTCCTGCCCCCTTTCCCTTTTAACATTTTTTTTTTAATTATGGGAGCAGAACATATTAGGAAATGAAAAGAAAAAAAAAGGCTGTCAATAAATTTATTTTTTTTTGGTGAAGCAATTGGGGTTAAGTGACTTGCCCAAGGTCACACAGCTAGTACATGTCAAGTGTTTGTTCTGAGGCCGGATTTGAACTCAGGTCCTCTTGACTTCAGGGCCAGTGCTCTATCCACTGCGCCACCTAGCTGCCCAATAAAATTTATTTTCAAAAAGGTCCTTAGTTGTTAAAAATATGTTCCTCTAGAAGAATAAGGGCCACAGGTGGCAGAATTTCAAATAGGCCTGGAAAGGGACAGAGAATATTACCTTTTTAAAATTTGCTTGTTTGTTGTTGGTTCTTCTGATTTTGTCTTGTCAAAGTCTAAAGATAAGTTTCTGCTCCCATGTTTTCTAAGTCTGAATGTTTCTGTTGGTGGTTACTGAGTTTGTAATTTGAAAAAAAAATTAATGCCTTACAGTGTAAAGAATGTTTCTTGCTATATATCAAGGTATTCTTCTAAAAACATGGAACTTTTACAAGTGCCTTAGTTTCTCTCTCTCCTCTCCCATTGTTTTACTAATTTCCAAAGGTCATCTATAATAAGCATATTGATTTTATAAGGAAAGATTCTATTTTGAGAGTAAAGGAAGCAGAGCAAATGAGGTTACAAAAAAGTAATTCCAGCATTGACCAGTAAAGGACTGGCATCAAGTACCCAACTTGTGTATGAAGTATGGAAAGTATGCTTTTTTTAAATGTAAAAGATTGGTCACATTTTCCAATAACTTATTGCCAAGTACACCAAATGAAATATTTAAATTTTATCAGGTACTGCTATTTTCTCCACTTATGAATATTACTGTCTCATCTCCTGTAACTGACTATAGAGCCCACTGTATGCTTTGGAAATCTCATTAAAAAATATGAAAATGAAAACAAAATAAACTGACAAATTTAAAAGGACCATAATCTGCCCTAGACTGAGTTAGATCTTCACTTAGCTACTCTATAATGGTACTAACCTCCCCTTACCCCATTCCATATACATTCTATATATAGCAGATATAACTTAGCACAATCACTTTTACCTTGAAGCTATACCACAAAAGAAAAACCACAAGAATGACAGAAGACAATAGAAACTGAAAACACTGTAAGGAAATATTAGGTGGCATATTAAATAAACTTTTAAAAGGCAAATGGTAGATTATTCTAAGGACACGTTATACAACAGAGTTTGAACTGATGATATGCTGGAATTTTTCAATAAATGAAATAGGTTTGTTTTGAGCAGGTAATATTTTGTGCAAAAATTTAAATATAGAACCCTATTTTTCTACTGCATCATATGCACTTGGGGAAGATGTGCTTCAAGCATTAAGATGGCTAATCCTTCTTTAAGTTTTCTTGGCTTGAGGGTCGAGGGAATTTTTCATTTCTGAGTACCTTGATAAGTATTTACTTGTAAGTCATTGTTCTCACTCTACAACTGAATACTATGGCTTTAAAAGTGATAACTTTCCAGACTTGGACTAATAATGGAACAAAGAACCAGGAATTTTAGAATTTTTAGATGAAGTATACTTAATTTGCTACCTCTTGTTAAAAAAAAAAGTGTGTATGTGCATTTATATGAGTCTGTGTTTGTGTTTATATATCACAGCAAAGTCATGGATCTTGAAATCCCTCGTATGAAAAGTATCAATTAATTTGACTCTGGAATGCCCATGTTTCACAACTTTCTTCCAGGTAATAAAGAACTTAATACCACAAACTCTACTAACCTTTCAAAAATAATACAGTCTTACTAGGAGTCCAGAGGATAAAAATGCCAAATTTTGCAACAGAACCTTTTTCCATGATGAACTAGGGAATTAATGTCCTAATGAGTTTTAGAAGCTGACTAGCTATGGAGTCAAACACTTAACAACATGTGTACCAGCATTACACCTCAAAAGATTTATGATCATTTCTATTTTTCAACATGGTTGCATGATATCCCACCATTACCCTCATACAATAAAGTACACAAACAGCGGTGACAGGAACTCTGACACAAACTCTGACACGTTATTCCAGAGGACTCATGATAAAATATGGTGCCCCACTTTTTGATAAGAGAGGTGATACACAAGACCGTGACACCTTTTTCACTTGTTTTTTGGTCATAGCCAATGCAGATTCCCACACTGTTCTGTTCGTAAAATGGACTTTTCTTTTTCTTCTCAGTGGTGAAAGAAGCAGGGAGAGGAGGAATGGAATAGAGAGAGAAAAAGCAGATTTTTTCCTCCGAGAAAAATTAATTTATAAAAAAGCATCAGACTTGCAGATAAGATGGCTGTCTCAATAGGAGGCAGGCAGATTAACCTCCCCATACCCACTCCAGAAAAACCCAAAGGTACAGATGAGACTGAATAATGATAAAGAAATCCAATGAGAAACTACAAGTTACTTCTTCAATCCTACAACTGCACAAAAGGTCAGCCAGAAGACTCAGAGAAATAGGAGAGTGCCTACCCCAAGGCCATCTCAAGGTAACCTCGGAGCCCTTAGTGTAGGTTTTAGAGCTCTCAGGGTAGGAACCCTGGGAATGCTGAGCAGTAGCAACAAGACAACCAACACATGGTACAGTAGGCCTTCAAGATTCAGCATTCTGGTTTTTTTGTTTTTGTTTTTTTAGTGAGGCTGTTGGGGTTAAGTAACTTGCCCAGAGTCACACAGCTAGGAAGTATTATGTATCTGGGGCCAGATTTGAACTCATGTCCTCCTGACTCCAGAGCTGGTGTTCTATCCACTGTGCCACCTAGATGCCCCAAGATTCAGCATTCTGTACCTCAAAGATCAGGGGAGAGGGAGGGTGGCACAGATCAGGTACTAATCTGAGGAACTGGAAGTCAGTGCAGGAATCTAGGAGACCCAGGGCAAGATGCACCTCATCCAAAAGGCCAGGGTGGAGCAGGTATGTCTTGCTCACAGGTCCAGCTCAAGGGCCAATACTGAAGATAATGAGTAAATCAAAGAAAAGAGTGGCTATTACAAAAAGAAAATTATGCAAACCAAAAGGAGAGGATATCTTCTTAATAACTGAAGCAGTCTGACTCAAAGGAAAAAGTGAAAGGCTTTCCTACAAGGACTGAAATAAGAGCTCTACAGTAAAGAATAAGAGGACAACAATTAGCTAAGAAAATTATGTAGGAAACTCTACCTATGAAATGACGTCTTGAAAACTTGAATAGATCAAATCACTGCAAGAAATACTAGAATAAAAGCAAAAGACTGAAAAAAATAAAGACAAAAATTTAAGTTACTAAGAACAAAGAGAACCTCCTCCCAAAAGAAACTCTAAAAGGAAGCTATAGGAATGTCAGACAAAATCCAAAGTTCCCATATTAAAAAATAATACTGCAAACAGGCAGAAAGAAGCAGTTCAAATACCAAAGAACAGAGGATCACAAAAGAAGTGGCAATTTCTACTTGATTTTGGAATACAGTATTCCACTTGGCACATAACCAAGAATAACTTCGCAACACTGAATACACAGTGGGGAAAATGGACCTTTAATGAAGCAGGATTTTCAAACATTCTTGATAAGTAAATCAGAACTGAGTAGCTACTTTAAAATGGAAACACAATAATCCAGAAAAGCCTAGAAAGGTAACTTTGAGCAATTAAAAGAATATGTATGCTGATGCAGTGCTAATATTCTAACAGGAGAAGAAACAAGTATCCTTTTAGAACCTTAAAGTCTTCAAAGGGTATTGAAGGAGTTAAGAAAAACAAAGTTAGCTTGGAGGATTGGGTGTAAGTGTGTTTGGTTTGGGAGTCTGAAGAAGGAAAAGAGAAAGGAGGGTAGAAAAGAGGATACACTGCTATTTCTCATAATTGAGGAACATGGAAAGAATATACTAACAAGGAGGAAGGTGGGGAGGGGAGTAGGTATCGGATGAACCTCATTTTTATCTGAAACAAAGGAGGACTGAACACCCCATACAGAATATGGGGTAGAAACATATCAGAGGAAAACAAATATGGATAGTGGGATATGGGGAGGTAAAATGTAGAGAACAGTTACAAGCAAAACAAACTTCCTGATGATGAAGGGGCTATTAAAAGAAGGAGAAAAAGAAGAGACCTTAGACAATTGGGGACTGGGCAAACAAATTGTGGTTTATGAATCTAATGAAATATTATGCAGCAGAATCCTAGAAAGTATGAACTGATGCAGAGTGAAGTAAACAGAAACTAGAGGTCAACAGATACAAATACAACATCGTAAAGACCTAAGAATTCTGGTCAACACAATGACCAGTCATTTCTCTAGAGGACCCAGAGTTTCAGATTATTTGCACAGACTGGTGGACCAATTCACTGCTCCACCAAGGAATAGAGCATTAAGGTGCTTGTTGTCTATTTCAGAGCCCTTCGGTTTCATTTTCCTCTGTCAACTTTGGCAATGACTACAAAGAATGGATTCCAGGGGACCAAGCTGCTAAAAGAATAAGGGTGTGTGGGCATGCATGCACACACATTTATGTACGTTATTTATGTATATGGCTTTACCTTCCTTGTCAACACCAATAGAACTAGGGGTATTAAGCATTTTCTGGAGTAAAATTCCATGAAACTACTTGTGCTAAAAAAAGCCTTCAGAGAAAGGACTGGATAATGAAAGCATTAAACTGCAACCAGCTTTTTACAAGGACAATTTGATGACCATTACACCTGCTTATCAACTTTTTTTTTTTAAATTCAACACTATAAAACTAGATTTCTAGTTAGGAAACTTGGGTTTCCTTTGGCAAATTTTGCTACTAATTGTAGTGATAGGCAAGTTACATTATCTCTGGAGCATAGTTCCCTCATCTGCAAATGAACGTAACAAAATTTTACTAAGGTTCTGTCTTCCATCTCTAATGATACTATTGTATCCTTTTCCCAAAGATAGCACTAACACCCCCAGACAATCCGTAAGTCTTGATTCACCAAAAAGTAAAGTTGAATTCAGTTGTCCCTATTGAATGGTATGGTAAGGTTGGTACCAAAAAAAGTCCTAAAATGACTAAAACTCTAAAGGTAAGAGACTCAAAAATATTAACTACCTGCTTCAAAGCTTTTCCTTTGTGAGCAGTTTTTTCTATTTATCTAAGTTAACTTTGCCAGCTGCAAGACAATCAAGGAACACTTGAGATAGGACTACTTATAATGGGAATGTGTAGACAGGACCTGGGAATTAACACTTATTGTGGCATTTTTATCTTTTATATCATATTACGGATTTTTAACTGGAGATCTGTGGATAGCTTTCAGGAAATCCATGAACTTGGATGGAGAAAAAATATGTATCGTTATTTTCATTATCCTTTTACTGAAATTTTGCATTTCCTTCAATTATTTAAAAACATCATTCTGAGAAGACTTTATCAAAATGCCAATGGGGTAATGATGCCCCAAAAGTTAACAACTTTTGCTTTATATGAAGGTTTAGTGTTAGTCCTCTTAAAACCCTGAGAATACGTGGTCTTTGTGAAAGAGACTGGGTTATTCCAGCAACACCTTCAAAATCGCTACTGAAATTCCATTAGTTTCCCAGTTCACACAACTCTGTTGGCAATAGCTCGTAGAAGGATTACTGGGAATCTAAAGGCCCTATCTCTCTATCTCTAGGGAACCCTACATACTTCTTAGAACATTCAAATAAAAGGTTTAATACTCTGGTATTATGTCTATGTCAGAAATAAGTACTTCTAGCAAAACAAACAAAAAACAAAACTGGAAGTTAGGTATGATAGAAATTGAATTGATTCTTGACAAAATTTTATGATATATTATTAAAGGAATAGTTTGTGTGAGAAGAAATAATCACAAAAATCCAGTACAACTTCACTAAGAATAGAATAAAAAATTTCATGAGTTGAAAGGGAACTCATAGGGCCCTTACTGAATAACAATCCCACTTATACATTGCTTGAGGGTCTCTTGTTGTTTGTCCTTTGTTCTCGAAGAAGACCATGACGTCAGGAAGGTGATACCATGACTTGCAAGTGAATTGGATTTAAATGAGGGCTGTGCAAAGTCAGCAGCCTCACTTTCTCCTCTGGAGCCATCTGGGTCCAATAGCAAGATATCTATTAGGACGACTGGCCATCACCAGTCTTGACTTTTGCCTTGCCACTGAACTTTGATGACTCTGGAGGAAAGAGTGAAACTGAAGATTTTGTGTAGCTTCGCCTCACTTAAAACCAATTCATGAGCAAGTCAAGATATCGCCCTCGTGGTGTCATTGGTCCTCTTCAAGAACAAAGGATGAACAACAACACATTTTATTTAATTGTTTTTGCTTGGGGGGAGGGGAGATTAATTTGGCCTCCCTCTGATAGCCCCTCATATACTTTTATAAAGATCCTTTTTTCTTAAAAAACTGATTTCCAAATTCTTTTCCTCTAGCTTCTCCCCTGCCCTTCGAGAAGACAAGTAATGATATCCATTATACATGAAGTCATGCAAAACATATTTTCATATTAGCAATGTTGCAAAAACAAAAACCCAACAAAGAAAAGTTGTAATATATATATATACGCACTTCAATGGGCACTGAAGGGTTATCAGTTGACAGGATTTTTTATTATGAGTCCTTTGGAATCGGATCACTATCTTGATCAGAGTAGCTTAACACCTCACAAATTGCCCTTGCCGAACTCCTAATGCCCATGTTAAAATAGCAACTGTACTGTCTTTTCTTATCAAGGCAAAAATCAAAAAAGAATTGAGAATTTTAAGGAGGGACCAGAAAAGCAAGACAATTCAACCCCATATTTGTCTAAAGAAAGGAGAAAGTATGAAAAGATCTGATTCCTGATTAGGACTTTGATAAACAGTTAATTAACATTTTTAAGCACCTAAAGGCACTATACTAAGTACTGGGGATACCAAAAGACAGGGACAGTCCCTGCCCTCAAGGAGCTCACAATCTAACTAAGAGAGGAGACAATATGCAACCAAGTACATATAAACAAGCCATATACAGGATAAATAGGAAATTTAAAGGAAGCCAGGGAGATCAGGAGTCAGAACAAAGAGGACGGAGAGTGTTCCCGGCATAAGGGACAGCCAGAGAAAATACCCAGAGCCAAAAGATGGAGAATCTTGTTCCTAGTACAGCTGAGTGGCCAGTGTCACTGGATCAAAGAATATCTGTCAAGGAGTAAGGTCTAAGAAGACTGGAAAGGTAGAGGTTGGGAGTTCGGGGAGAGGGTAGGTGATGAAGGGCTCTGAATGCCAAACAGAGAACTGTGTATTTGTTCTTGGAGGAAACAGGAAGCCACTGGAGCTTATTGAGTAGGGGTGTGTAGGAGTATGTGTGGGGGTGCTGCCATGATTGCACCTGAACTTTAGGAAAATCTTTTTAGAGACTGGAGGATGGATTTGACTGGGGAAAAGACTTGAGGCAGACAGACCTACCATCAGGCTATTTCAATAATCCAGGCTTGAAGTGATGAGGACCTGTACTAGAGTAGTGGCAGTGTCAACAAGTAAAGAGATGTAACTCTGAAGTACTAGTAAGATAGTGTTGCCCTTTACAGTAAGATATTTATGGGGATAGGTACATGAACATAGTGGTGAACCCAATGAAAATTTCTAAGAAAAAAAATGTCATTGTATTGTTAAGAAGAAGGAGAAGGAGGGAGAGACAGAGAGAGAAAAGCAAACAAGAAGCAGGAGAAACTAAAGGCTATGATCTCTAATGGTCTTGTCATATTATGGAAGAAATATGAATGGCAGAATCTCAAGCCATATTCCTGGATCAAACAAATATTTTTTCTCATTTTTAACATTTTCAAAGTACCTTTCCAACATCGGATCCTATGTCTAATCAAACATAAGAGTAATGGACTTAAATTTCTGCCTCTGAATAAATGCAGTGCCCATTGCATTTCCAGTCCTTTGAGGTCTAGTCAGGAAGACAGGAACATAATAACCAATCCCCAGACTAAAAGATACTAAACAATTCTTCTTCCTTCTCTCACACACAAAAAAATGGCTTTCCTCTCTGGTATTCTCAAAGAGTATTAGGTTGTTATTTTGTAGTGAGAATATAACAATTATGCATTAACAATGTTTTTTGGTGATATTCATTCAGCCTTCCAACTTGGGATGGTAGAAACATATCAAAACTAGAGGTATTCATTCAAGATACTTCATCCCACTAGGCAGATCTGGTAGAATTAAAACTGAAAGAATGGTGCAATGACTGCCCTGGTATTAAATCTAGGGTTTTGGATGTTTATCTTGAAACATCCCATTTAATAAATAGTTTCAATTTCCTCATACTCCCATAACACTGAGTCAACAAGGAGAACAGAAAGACCAAGGTTGTTTTTGTTAGTTTAAGTTACTACCAAAGATTTAAAAATGAAATTTTCTTTCTTAAATTTTACATAGAAACTTGTGTCTTATAGTTGCTGTGCCCTACTGCCCAAATACACTTAAATATCAGACTTAAAATATTCACTGAGGATCAGACTTAAAATATTCACTGAGGATTCACACTGATGTTCATAGAAACACTGAAATGTGAACCTCATACCTTCTGATCTTTCAATCTCAGCCTCTATCCCTGAATGCTTGTTACACCCATAGCAAAAACTTCACTTTATTATTTACTAATCTCAACCCATTCCTTTATAGTCTAAAGTTTATGTTTGTCAGATAGTATAGAATGATAGGAGTAGACAAGAAAAGGTACCCACCATAGTAAAATATAAAATAAATGAAAAAATATACCACTTACTAATTTGGATAACTTTCTAATCCACTGTGTCTTCTCTTCAGAAAGATAAATGGATTCAGTGGGTTCAGCAATGAAACTAGAGGTAGCAATGCCAAGAAATGAAGTAGAACTCAAGAATTTAATTCACTGGCACACAAAAGGCAAGGAAAAGTGAAAAGGGAATTGTGATGCTTCACCTCAAATACCCATTATCACTGTTGTACAAGTGAAAAATCATGTTTTCTAGACTAAGAACTGAATATGTGCTAGAGGACATTCTTTTGCTCAACTTAACAACTATAATTTCCACCTGCAGATAGATCCACTGATACTTAAAACTAGGTTCCTGAAGTAACCACTTCAGGTACAATTCATGTTTAGATGTTTTAAGGTTTATCCTCATTTTATGATGAGAAAATTAGAGTTCACAGAAGTTTAAGTGAAGCAGTCAGTCACAAAACTACTGGGTATCAGAGCCAAAACCAGTTTCTCTCCACAGTCCAGTGTATCTGTATATTCATATCTCAAACAAATTCCTTTCAAAGGTATTTAGTTTCCTGGGATATACAGTATTTTGGGAAATAAAAATGTCAATTGTTTACAGTAGTAATAGTGGTAGTAACAATATTTTATCTGAATATCATTTGCAAAGCAATACACAGTTATTAAGTGTGAGGCAGACTTTTTTTTTTTTTTTAAGCCAGGCAATGAGGTTAAGTGACTTGCCCAGGGTCACACAGATAGTGAGTGTTGCATCTGACACCGGATTTGAACTCAGGTCCTCCTGACTCCAGGGCCAGTGCTCTATCCACTGTACCACCTAGTTGCCCCAAGTGTGAGGCAGACTTGAACCTAGGTCTTAACTCCAAGTCTCTTGTCACTCTGTCCAATGTGCCCTTGGTAGTACAAGAAAGAAAAATTACCTAAAGCAATAGAGTTAAAAAGGTGTAAGTTGCTAGAAACCTAAATGTTTTATAGTGGAGTGTCAGTGATCAAAATTTACATTCCTTTGGGCAGAGTATTTGTGAGGAGGGGGAGGGAGAGAAAGAAGGGAAGGAGCTGTGTTGCCTATCTGGCCAGTTCCATTTGAGTCCCCAGTGAGGCAGCTCCTATTTCTACTCACAGGGGTTATTGTTTGTCCTTCGTTCTCAAAGAGGGCCATGACAAGGAGGTAATGCCATGACATGCAAGTGAATTGGATTTAAGTTAGGGAGGACTGTGCAAAGGCATCTGCCTCACTTTCTCCTCCAGAGCCATCTGGGTCCAGTGGCAAGGTACAGATCAGGACAACTGGAGATGGCCCTTGCACACAGTGGGAGACCTTGGCCTTTTTAAGTTAAAGTCTTTACCAGGTCTATTTGACAGAGGTAATGCTCATTCAGTTATTAAAGCTAGGTAAAAATGAGGCAAAGAAAAAAAAAGGGGGGGAAGCTTTTAATTGAATTAACTCCCATTGTTTTAACATGTTATTCTCAGCATCCAGAAGGGTTGTTTTTCCAGATATGTCTGGCTAGCCCACAAGACTTCTCCTTCGATATAAATTGGGTGCCTGGAGAAGGACTTAACCTGTTATTGGCCATACCTACACTGGGGAGCATGGCACTATAAGCCTTGCCATAGAAACCAAGAATCAACAGAGGAATTCTAAGTCTTACCAGGAGGGAGGCCCTTATGCCAGGACTGTGACCAAAAACCATAATTTTAAAAATAGTTATTTCACCTAACCTTCTCAGAACTCTCATATGTAAAATGGGGATATTTGAGCCTACATCAGAAGACTTGTTACAAGAGTGAAGTTAAATTAAAAAAAAAAAAAAAAAACCAAAACTTTAAGAAATACAAATAAGATACCAAAAAAAACCCAGAAAAAAATTTAAATCCAGAACAAACACACATCATAATGCTTCAAAGTTTACAAAGTACTTTCATTCCTCACAATGACCCTGTGTAACTAAGTAGTAAAAATATTACCCTTCTGATTTTACAAACAAGGAAAGCTTGGTTTCATATTAGCCATGATAAATACAATAGTAATATACACAACAGGATACAATACAATAAATAAAATGCAGTAGGAAATAAGGTATAAAAAAGCAACTACAGGCAAGTTCTGCCACAACTCACCATGCTAAGCAAAATCATGCAATAAAAACCACAAACAAAATGGGGAAAATGGAGTTGGGGGCAGAATGCTAAAAAAATGTCAGTGACACACACAAAAATACACTAATCTAATACAAAATGGTAGCACAGTTCACATGTTAAATGGTTAAGAAATACACAAATACTACAATAAATAATAGCCCAATCTGAAGCTATTCCTCTGCCTGCAGGAGCAAACTGGGCAGGCCTCAACTCCAGGCTATGGGTCGGGATGGGTGTTGGTAGGACTAGCCCTATTCAACTCCTACTATTGCAGTAGAAGATAAACAATAAATTTGGCATTTTACCTTGACAAAGCCTTGGTTTACCTGTTGAACTGGGAGTTGTAAGGGTTGTAAGCTTATGTATTATCATGACGTAGTGCAGTTTTTTAATTTTTACTCATCTAATTATATGTGAAATGTTCCCAAATATATTGAGCATGTTTTCAAATCATGCATTATAGCTTGAAGAACCTTTTTTTCCCCCCATCATGCCTATCATGATTCACTGCTTTCACTGGAGGTCAAGTTAAAATGATCTGTCCATATTAATTCATTTCTAAACAAGGAATTTCAAATGTGACCTAAAAAGAGCAGACAGTACCACAAATCATTCAGAATTTTCTTTGCATCCTATCGTTTGAACTACTTGGTAGAACAGATTAATATGCAAAATTGTCTGAAAGGCAAGTCACTTATCTATGAATGAATTCTTTCCAGTTCACAAGTACAGTTTTGCTTAACTGTACTGTCACCCCCCAATTGCTTTAAAAACAAAACAAAGCAAAACAACAACTTTGGGAGGGAGGGGAAGGAGAAGAGATATTTGGGGTTGAATGCGATGTAAAAAGATGTATCAGTAAAATGATGCCCTTAGAAATTGAGATTTGGCTTTCTGGAGCACAGCTTAAAATATAAAAATTATGAGCTCTTGGCAAGAGATAGAAATGCACTAAATAAGGATCAGTAAAAACATTGTTGCATAGAGCCTTGCTTTTTGAAACAAGAGTTTTGTTGTTGCTGTTGTTTTTAAATCTGAAAATGGGGGCAGGGAGAAAATTGTCCATACTGATCTGCTAAGACAGATATCACAGACAGAATATTATTTATGGAGCTTAATATGGCAACACAAGAGTTAACAGAAAGAAACACATTCAGGAGGCAAAAGCTGAGGATAAAAAGACACAAAAAAAGCAAGACAGGCAGGAGGGGCTTGGGCATCAATCAGCTGGGGCTCTATTGAAAAATTAATTATGGTAGTTATAGTTTATCTTTAGAACAGTCTAGCCTAATTTATTAAAAAAAAAAAAACAATTAATGAAAGAAAATCCAACCTTCTTTTCCTCCCACCTCCTAAATGAAAAAGAAAAACAAAACCTTTGTAACAAGTATGCATAGTAAAGCAAAACAAATTCCCAGTTTGGTCATGTCCAAGAAATGTCTTAGTCTGTACACATCTTAAGTCAATAGGTGGATAGAATGTTTCATCATAGTATCATTATTTTAAAAGCATTTTACCTTAAAAATAAACACAGGTACAAGCAAGATGAATCCTTGAAACTGAAATTCAGATCTAATTAACATGGTGAACATGAGTGTCACAAGGGCTGATTAAGGACAAATAACACCTTACTGGCTATGAAGTCCTATCCTAGGAGAAGTTATTTTAGCTAGGTTTCATGCTACAAGGATGTTTCAAATTGCAGCTGGACTTGCTCAGGTATATGCTACTCCCAACCTAAAGTCATGGTAGAAGGAGAACCTGAAAACAAGAGAGGGCACCAATAATCCCCAGAAGAGAAAATCCAAAAAGAAAGGAAGCAATTAAACCCATATTTTCAGTTTTGGACAAACAAATCTAGAGTGGGGGTAACAGAATAAACTAGAGACATGAACACAAGGAAATCAATTTGAAATCATCAGTATCCCAAGGATTTGGTGGCAAGGATATGCAAGTAGTTCTAGAAGCATATTTCTAATTAAACTAAAAATGAATAAGAAAAAGAGGTTACGAAGTAGTTAAACTCACAAGAGGAAATTCTCAAATTAGAGGAGATATTTAGGTGAGAGGGAGAAACAGAAGCAATACTGTTGTGGGAATGAATATACCAAAGATCACTTGAAAAAATGAAGACTTAAATAAACTGGACGAACCTTCACAAAAATATAAAATACAAAATACTTGGAAGATTAATAGAACAAGAACAAAAATAATTTAAACAATTCAATCTCAGAACAGAAAATGAACAAGCCATAAATCAATTGCCAAAGAAAAAACTCTAGGTCCAAAGAACTTAAAAGTGAAACAAGACAAAGACAAAATAACTCCTAAATTACATAAACTGTGTGCAAAAACAGATAGAAGGCACACTGCCAAATTCCTACAGAAAGCCTTCATCAAAATACAGCACCATATTCATATAAATTCTCAAAGGATTAAAAAGAAATAAGAATTAAATTAAAATAATTAAAATTAATTAAAATAATTGAGATCAAAACAAAATAAACTAAATTAACAAAAATGAGACAAAGAAAATTAACTCCTATATTACATAAATTGTTTGCAAAAAAAGTGAGTTAGCACACTGCCAAATTCCTATTCAGACAAGCATGTTCTTAATATGATACCTAAGCTACAGGAAAATAAGGCAAAAAAAGAAAACTACATTATCAATACTAATAAAATTTGATTTTAAATGTAATAAAATGTTGCAACGGTGAGAAAGGAATATGAACCAGTTTATTCACTATGCCCAAGGTGGACTGATACTAGGAATATAGACACAGTAAGGAAAACTATAAAGCTTGTAGATTTATCAACACAGAAATTCCTCATCAAAATACAGCATGCATTAACATCAAATTTTAAAGGAAAAGAATAAATTAAAGGAATTAGGTATAGGCAAAATTATCAGGATGTGGAAGCAATAGTGTGGTTTTCAAAAGAGAAAAAGAGAATTACAAAATTACAACAGAAAAAAAAAGCTCTCGGAGAAATTTCAAAAAATCTACTGGACCTCCCTCCCCACCAAAAATTAAACCAAACCAAACAAACAAACAAAAAAACCAGCCAATAAATTTGGGATTTGCCTAAGTACTCTTAGCATTTCAGAGAGTCCATTTCAAAGGATTTAGAGAAAGTACTGCTAGAACCTAATGACATATATTTTATAAAGGAAGTCTGTCCCAAGAGAGACGTCAAGCTCTAAAGAATGAAATTCTACCAGGACAAAAAATTATCCCAATTAAGAAGGAAATGGAAATCTTATGTTCTTTTTTCATTTACAAGAAGAATGATCTTTGGACTGGGAAGGATATAACAAAAAATGTTCCAAGTTTCTAAGCTCACTGAGGTCTCAACTATATTCCTTCAATGAGTTTAACTGTCCAGGCCCAAAATCCATTCTAGCATACTGGGAAAAAAAAAAACAAACCCCAACAACTGGTGGCTATGAAACCCCCATCAGTGATCTTTTTCTCAAAGAATGTTAAGACTAGAACAAGACACAGTTTTAGAGAACAATATACTGGGGTCCAATTTTCTTTAAAAAAAGAAAGAAGAGAGGAAAGGAAAAGAAAAGAAAAGGAGCCAACATACAAACCAATGATCATGGTGTTGAGAGACAGTTTACAGATATTCAGAAAAGAAAGGTACAACTTCTCTAAGTGCCAGTATGGCTTCATCAAGAGATTGTAAGTTTCAGTACTTAATTAGGTAACAGTCTAATGGAATGCCACATATTAAAATAACAAAGAAAAGATGACTTAAGAATATTAATCAAGTATAAACAATAACTAACGTAGCTCAAAAGCACTTTGACCAGTAATAGCTTTACTTCCAGTTTTTACCCACGCAGCCAACTTAAAGGTAATCTTGTGGAGAAGGGAATCACCATCCCTGCCTCCCCCAACACAACTGAAAAACAACTTCCACTGATATGAGAATGAATCCAAGCGCCCTGGTCAGAAGCCCTGTGACATATATATTATTACTGGCTTGACCTAGTGGAAAGATTTGGGATTCTCCCATTTACCTATCTCTAATGAATGGCTAGTTGGGTACCTTTCAGGTAATCTAGTCACAACCTTTCAGTCTACTATTTCCTCATCTGTAAAATGGAACAATCCATCATGCTGAAAAGAAGCAAAGAGATTAAAGAGGAATTTGATCATCACTCCTCTGAAAGTAGGCAGAGAGCATCAATTTTATGCATGAGAATTACACTATCACATCCTTGCTGTTCTACCTTAAATGCCCTTCTTGGTTTTGGAAATAATCAAAATAAAATGGGCATACTACTACACTTCTGCTACTAATCCTTCAAAGCGTTATGAGGGTTAAATTGAGATGGCATGTGTAAAATGCTTTGTAACACTTAAAGATAAGCTCAAAAGCTTTTAAGCAAAGAAAAAAAAGTAAAATCTCTAAAACAGGAACAATTCTAAAGGAGATTACTCTCATTCTAAGGTGGCTCAAAATTCTCAAAGGCCAGGTTAATGGATCACAAGGCATGACAGGCCCTACCAAAAAGGAAAGGCCTCCATATTGGACCTTCTAATGGACTATATATCAACTGCTGGTGTCTACTCCAGTTAAGTTCAGAGAGCCTCATCAACATGCTGTCACCACCAACTAATGAATTTTTGAGCCACAACAAGCCTGGAAGAACTCAAGAGTATAAAGTTCTATCAGAACAGGTTGTGAAAAGAAGCAACCTGGAAAAGTTCTGAGCAAACTGCAGATAAAATGAGTCCCTGGACCATTTCATCACATTAGAATGTTTTTGTCTTGTTTTTGTATCCCCAGTGTTCAGGAGAGTGCCTGGTACAAGAGTTAAGTACTTAACATTCAAATAATAAATGCTTATTGATGATGATTCTTATCTCTGCTCTCCCTTAAGTGGCACAGTGTTGCTGTAAGTCTATTTTAGGGAGCACTTTCTAATCACCTTAACATAATCATGTAAGTTACAGTATTTTTAAAGTATAATAAATTAAACATCCACATTCCAACAACCCAATACAAAAAATGTATATTCCCATTCCATTATGAGGTAACAGAGTTTTAATACACTAATCACATGTGTATTTATGCGTATATCCTCCTCTATTAAAGAACTAGTGCTTCATCGTGGCATGGAGTTGATCCTCAGTTCCTGAAGGGTTGAGTATGGCAAGCTCCAACAAGTCCTTTCCAAGCTGGAAACATATATATGCCTTCTACTATAGGAAAACCCCAGCCTAATTAAATTCAAAAGGGTTCATTACTAGGTTGCTTGAAGAATGACGTTTTACTCAGAAGAGGGAGCACACAAACTAATGAAATTAGAAGTTCTAAAACACACACACACACACACACACACACACACTCAAACAAATTTTTTCCCTTAGTATAATTTAAAAATCATTCTTGTCTAATCTGCATAATTAGTCAAAATTGTTCTGGACCTCCAATTTTATTGATTTAGGGAACACCTGATAAGGAAATCCCTTCTACCAAAGCAGATCAGAAATGTTCCTGCAAACATAATCTTATGAGAATTGCTTAGGGTACTGAGGGATTGAGTGACATGCCTGGTTCACACAACCAGAATGTGTCAAGAGTAGGATTTGAACGACTGGGTCACCCTGACTCCTGGACAACACTACTGGATAAATCACATTGCTTTTGTAAACAAAATATCTACCTGCATTTAAAACAGCACAAAATTCAAAATGCTTTTAATTATATAATATTCAAATAAATGGTTTTAGTTTTGCTCATTTGTTCAATACAGAGAAATTAAACTGATATAATCAGTGATTCCATATACCTAAATATTAAGCAGTTCCCTGCAATTACAATTCCTGATGAGTTAGTTATAAGGATGACTAGGATACAAAAGTAAAATCACCGAAAGTCACAAGTCACAGACATATCAGAATAAAATTAATCTATCTCTCTCCTCTCTAATTTATATGATACTTATTCTCTGAATCCTTTTAATGTCACTTTCAAAGTTCCATCTTCTCCTAGTACCTACCAGCATCACCTCCGTCTTGACTTGAGTTAGCTTCAGCCAGCAAACCTGAATTCATGTTCCTATCACAGTCTGGCCCTGAAAGTAGAGCACCATCCAAATCTGAAAAGAACATACAAAAATACACCGTTATTTACAAAACACTTTTCTTCTTTTTTAATTTCATATGCATATTAATAGTATGTCTACTATATACTCAACACTTTGAAGGGCAACAGGGTGGCAGAAGGCCTTTACACCGTAGCCCAAGAACCAAGACTGATATAAATTGAACAATCAATGCCTAAAAGACTACAAAATTCACAGATTATGACTTCAATTGGTATTGACAGAAGAGAGAAAAACGTAAGAGGTAGAACATTCAGAAGTATTTATGGATAATACAAGGTCATATCTAGGCATTAAACTATGAATGAGATTTTTAGAAGCAATGTATTTTGAACCACATCAGTGGAGGCATAGAGGCTCTGACAAGACTGGAGAGTGTATTACTATGTATGGTTGAAAAGGTAGATTGGCTTTGAAAACCAGGCAGAATTTAGAACTAATGGGGTAGGTAGTAGTGAAATGTTAAAAAACAAAACAAAACTCAAAACTATATTTTTAATAGGTAAAATTACCCAATGAATAGATAAGAATCCAAAATTATACACAAAAGAAAAAAACCCAATAATTCTTTTAAATTAGAGGAACTTAGGTATGAAAAATTGTCATTTATAACTTTACAACAAATTCTGGGATTTTTCTGGAAGGGACTGTTAACACTAAAAAGGAATGTTCTCTTGAGTTGAGAGGTGGGGAACAAGAAGGTAGTAATAAGCATTTATATATCACCTACTATGGACTAGGCAGTAGGCTTAAGTACTTCTTTACAAATATTATCTCATTTGATCCCTATTAACAATCCTACAAAGCAGGTGCTATTATCCCCATTTTATAGTTGAGGAAACTAAGGCAAACAGAGGTTAAGTAACTTGTTCAGGGCACACAACTAGTAAATGTCTGAGGCCAAATTTGAATTCTGCTCCTATTGACTCCAGGCCCAGAGCTCTATCCACTGCCACCAGCCGCCTCTGGTAGCCAAATGTAGTTGTAAGACTTTAGGTGGCTTCGGTTTAGAGAGGAGACTAAGGAAGGAAAGGAAGAGGGAAGTAGCTGTTGAAAAGATACCATTAGTTAAATATAAGCTTACATAATATTGGCTCTTCATTCTGTGAAGATAGAAATTTTTTTATAAATGATACTTCGATCAGTAATTCAAATTGCTATTTTACAAATATTTAAGTAGAAACAGTGACCCCTAACACCTATGGTCATCTTCAGATCTGGGCAGAATACAATCAAATCCTTTAATTACAAAGATTTTAGGGTACTTCCAGGTCATCTTCAGGCTTTAATTTAAACAGACTATAATTAAGCCCTTCAATTCCAAAGAAGAGGTATGAAGCAGACCCCAGCAATTAAGAAAGGGGAACAAAAGAGACAAAGGAAAAGAAAGTAAGAGCAATATGCCTATTTGCTTAAACCATTTAGCCTTTTCAGTTACTAATGTCTACCTACTGTATTTGATACAGTGAAGACTATACATTTTTATTTTACTTACTCTTTGAGCTGTCCTAATTTTCAACACTGAGTATAACAAAGAAATAAACTACCTACTTATGGATTTCTTTAATCAACAGTATAAAATGCCATAAATGAGTTTGTTTATTGTCATATAATTATTGAAAACACTGGACTTAACAAAATGGGGTCTGGAAACCAGTTGTTAAAAAAATTTTATAGCTATTTCCTTTATTATCATGTTATTTCCTTCATAATATCTTATGCTATTTTAAAACATTGTGCCTCAAGTCTCTCCTCACTCCAGAACATCCTCCACTCAGCTCTCAGATAATCTTCATAAAAGTCCATATCTGACCACATCAACACTCCTCCCACCTCCATTTCAAAAAACTCCATTGATTCCCTATCACTTCCACGATCAAATTTAAAATGTAAAAAATCCTGTTTGGGATTGAAAGCCCTTCATAACCTGGTCTTGTCTCATCTTTCCAATCTTTTTACACCTTATTCACTCCCATATTACACTTTGATGGTGACATTGGCTTGCTGTTCCTTACTCTATCTCCTGGTGGTCCCATATGCCTGGACTCCTCTCCCTCCTCATCTCTGCCTCTAGGCTTCCTTTCAAATCCCAGACTAGAATCTCAACCTTCTACAAAAATCCTTTCCTAATCTCCCCTAATGCTAGCACCTTCCCTGTTGATTATCTCCAATTGATCCTGTACACAGTCAATCCTCAAGACTTCAAGCACCCCTATGATTTTATTAGTATCCCTATTTTCACTTTTGCTTTGGCAACTGCACACATTCACAGCTATGTACAGTAGAGAAAAAAAAATCAGAGGCACATGTTTGTGGAGTGGCTGGTATCCTACTAGGCACTTTCACTGGTCTTGTTCACCCTACTGTGCATTTGCTGCATATTTTTATCATTTGCCTTTAAAATTCAAGTTCTGTGTTGCAATTATGCTCCCAAAGCATAGTGAAAGTCCTCGGAGCCCAAGGAGCAGGTAATGTGACTTAGTGAGAAAGCATGTTAATGGGGCAGCTAGGTGGTACAGTGGATAGAGCACCGGCCCTGAAGTCAGGAGGACCGGAGTTCAACTCCAGCCTCAGGCCAAACACTTGACACTTACTAGCTGTGTGACCCTGGGCAAGTCACTTAACCCCAACTGCCTTAAAAAAATAAAATAAAATAAACGTGTTAGATAAACTGGAATGTCATCATAGGTAAGCCCATGAGTCTGGTGTTAAGGCAATAAGGTATTATATCTGCAAAAAGAAGTAAAATATCTACAGTACTGTAGATTTCATGTGTTACAAAAAGTGAGTACTATCTTGAAATGAATTTTTTAATTGAGATGTTAGCACAAAAGGTCATGGAATTCTAGAGAATTACTAGCAAGAAAAAATGTTTTGCATGTTACCAATTTTATTTTGTGTCCTGCATTTTATGGGTGATTTCATGGTTACTGTGTTAAGGAAAAGTGTGTAGTATCAGAATTAATGTTTTGTTATAAAGAACTATATGCAAAAAAGTATTTTCAGCAATTTTTAGCAAGAGTAGTTTTTGGTGGTTGTGGAAACCTAATCCCCTATTACCATAAGTTCAATGTATTCATGTTTTTAACTTTCCTCTGGTTCAAGATCTAGTACTCTTACCAAAGTACCACTGTTTCAGACTATTCTCTAGTGCGTCAAGATCCCTGTCAAAAATCCATTACCCATTTTTTAATATGATGCGTGCAAAAGTTGAGAAGACTATATTGTTTGTGCACAGTTATTTGCATGTTTTCTCCTCCATCATAGTCCTGCATTTTTTTTCTTTCCTCAGTATACTGTAGATCATAGCTGCTTAATGTTTGTTAAGGAATCTGCAAACCTCACCAGACTTGCCAAAGGGGTCCATAACACAAAAATGTTTAAGAACACTTGATTTAATAGACCCTCTCACCCACAATAAAAGGATCTCTTCTATAGAAGTCCCAAGAGATGGTCGGCCTGACTACCTTCAATGACAGGGAACTTCATTATTTAAGAAGCCTATTCCACAGTGGAAAATTTAGACATTAAGGAACTTTATCCTTATAATGAGCTGAAAAATCAAATGTATTATTTCCACTTTGACTACCTGTTAAATGGCCCTCACCTAGCCCTGTCCTCTTCTGCATGAAAAATCATCAAGTTTCTTAAGTAACTACTACTACATATGGCACTATATTAAGGGCTGGGAACAAAGAATAACAATCTTTCCTTCAAAAAGCTTACATTCTATTTCAGGGATTGGGGGTGGGAATGGAGTGTACACATGTCACAGACAACTGTAACCTAAAGGAGCTAAGGGGTCAAAAGGGGTCAAACCTAAAGGGATCAAAAGCAGAAATCCTAAGCATATTAGGATACAGCAAAGTACTCATGGCTGCAAAACTCTAACAGGCTGGAAACAAATTAAAATATAACAGGGAAATGTTAAACAAAAATATCGTAAGAAATAGATAATGTTAATTTGAAGTTTTCTAAGGCAATAAGTGGACCTTACACTACTGCTGTAGGAAAACTTGAAGCTTTCAGCCAAGTGTAGAGAGGCTAGAAGAGAACAGAAAGCTTTATAGGCTTCAAGAGTGAGTTAAGAGTGGAAGCCCTGGGTGTGAATCCCAGATCCATCATCTACCACCTTTATCAAATGAAATAATGCTTTCGAAAACCTTAAAATGTTACATACACATGAACTATTTTTAGTACCACCCATATGAACTTGAGGCAAGTCACTGACTCCCTGAACCTCAATTCTTTGTAAAAATGACAAGAGTTGAACTAGTTAACCCTTTTTAAAGGTTCCTTCCAGTCCTACATCTATATCTTATGACTGATAGTAAAGAAGAGAGTGTACTCTAGACATGCAACGACAGCCCTTCAAATACCTGAAGACAACTCTAAACAACCTGAGGGTTCATCAATCATCAATCGTTCTGATGACAAGGTCATAGGAACATAAGATCATAGGATTTAAGCTGAAAGAGTCTTTCCAAGTCCCTTTGTGTAAGGTAGGAAGAAACAAAGCCAAGATTCAAACCTTGGTCCTCTGGTTCGAGATCCAGTACTCTTACCAAAGTACCACTGTTTCAGATTATTCTCTAGTGCGTCAAGATCCCTGTCAAAAATCCATTACCCAGAAAGCAACACAATATCCCTGATCTACCAAAGTAGACAAGTGTAAGACTTGTCTTATTTTAGTAATGCATCCTAAGATTTTGTCACAATATTGACTCATTTTGATCTGACAGGCTACTAAACTACTAAGACCTTTTCCTAGTGGTCCAATCTGAAAAGATCATCTTACTCTCTTATGTATCATATTATCTAGTATTCCCAACTGTGTCATTTGCAAGGCTGACTAGCATGCCTTTTATTGTCTTCATTCAAATCACAGACCAAAAGTTAAAGAGTTCTGTGACAATGCCCCTCCTGTCAGCAAGACATAGAACCATTAATCAACTCTCTTGGGTGAGTCTATTTATATGGGCACCTAATGGTATTTATTAACTAGCTTATGTTTCAATACCTTTGCCATAAAGATTACCATAACACTTTGCTATGATCAAGATATAATATATGTAAATCACAGCAGTAGTAAACTCTTGAAATACAATATTTCATCTCATCTTAAAAAATCTTTTGAGGTAAATACTACAGGTGATATTATTACCATTTTAGAGAGGAGGAAACTAAAAGCTGAAAAAGACGATGACTTGCCCATTATAGTATTTGTAAAAAGTGCTTAGCACAGCACCTGACACCAAGTAAATGCCATATAAATGCTTACTACCTTCCCTCTCCTGCCCCTCTTCCCAGAATCATAAAAGTAGCTTGTCTCAAAGGTGGCATAAGAACCCAGGTCCAGTGCTTTCCACTACACTATTGTGCTATGTAAAGCACTGATGCCATCTGGAAACCTATTCAGCTTCTCAAAAAAGGAAATGTTTCTTTGCAAGGCTCATTCTGAAGGAATAAATTCATGTTAGCTTCTACTTTCAACTGCTGCATCATTAACAACAGACATGGTTTCAAATCCTACTTCTGATCTGTATGAACATGCAGGTAACATCCTCCCTAGATTTCAGTTTCTTCAGTTCTTCGTGAGGGACTAGATGTCTTGAGGTGGATTCTAGTTTTAGATATATAAGCCTATGAAGACAACCAGGTGTTTGTGTAGCAGAGTAGTTACCTGTAGCTATCAACATTACAAGCAGCAAAAATGACTTATACTGTCTAAATTCAAATTCTATCTGTAGACCGGTCACCAAAAATATAATATAAGAGGTATATTAAAGAGATTCTCTGAACTTAAAACCCAAAGGTGAACTTCCCAAAGTAATCAGATTTTTTTTGGCATTTAAAAAAAAAAAAAAAAGGTTAAATGATAATTTTCTAAGTAAATACTGGATTTCCTGATAATTTTTAAAAAGACTTCCTGGCACAAGGAAATGAACACTGGGCTCTAAATTCAGGGGGTTCAAATCCCACTGCCTACTACTTGGGTGACCTTGGGCAAATCTCTTAATATCTAACTTTTCTAACCTGTAAAGTGAGGGGGTTGGACTAGAAGGGGCCTTGATTGGACTTCCTCCCGATTCAAGCCATTCCAATGATCAATCTTACCTGTCCAGTCAGTTCAATGGTTTGAAGAAATTAAAAAGACTGTAAATTCTACAAACTATATTTATTTGAGACAAAATAAATACCTTATTGAAATGCACAAACATTTGTGTAAACCAAATAAATAGACAATTTCTACTGTTTTTCACACATGCTAATTATGGAATGTTTTGTCCTAAAAGTAGTATTTGGCAAGAAGGCAAAGGTGGGGTGGGGGAGGTTCATGGTCAAAGAAATACAAGATTTAGTTTTAACCTTACTACATGTTTATCCCACCACAATACACTGAGGTTGGTAATTCTACTAAAATTAACAAAAGGCTAGAATTTGCAAAGTGTGAGCCAATACTCAGAATCCCCAGCAGATGGCAAATCCATATTACCTCTGTATTCAGTCAGCTTCTTTTAAAACTAAAATCTTGATCAAAGCTGGAGACAAGCAATTTTGTTTTAAAAAATAAAATACATGGTCCTAATTCTTGTGATATAGGTGAAACAACAGCGGACTAGTAGTGCCAGTCCATACTTTGCTACTTGATAACTGTGTGACTTATGGGCTTCTCTTTTCTCATATATAAGATGGGAGTGATAATCCCAGCCTATACCACAGGGTTGAAGGGAGGATTAAAAATAAAGCAGGGGAAAAGTGCTTTGAAAATTGTGAAAAGAGGGGCAGCTAGGTGGCGCAGTGGATAGAGCACCAGCCCTGAAGTCAGGAGGACCCGAGTTCAACTCCAGCCTCAGACCAAACACTTGACACTTACTAGCTGTGTGACCCTGGGCAAGTCACTTAACCCCAATTGCCTAAAATAAAAAAAATTTTAAAAATTAAAAATTGTGAAGTTATAGGAACTGACCTATTACTACTATAATTTCAAATAAAGGGAAAATCTTCTAACAGTTCACCTAAAATTTGCAACCCCCTAATACTGTTTTAGGTAAGGACTATAAAAAGCCATAAAACTTAAATAACTATGATTGTCAACGAGCTCAGTCTCAACTAGCTCCCCTCCCCAAAACACCAACACTGCTAAGTATTAATTCATTTCAGATTCAAACACACTGATGCATTCATCAGAAGTTACAGAACAGGCAACCAATCATTCACTTGGCAAAGAAGTGGTTTTTTTTTAAACTCCTGGTGCTTAGAAATTCCTAACCTGACATAAGAACTAAAGGATAGAAAGCATCCAATACAGAACTCTTTCATGATATAATCTTCAAGTCATGGAAAATGAAAATCAAGCTAATACATCTACTGGACATAGATGGTCGTAGATTTAAAGCTGAAAAAGTCCTTTTAGGTCATCCGGTCCAACTCTCATTTTATAGATGAGGAAATGAAAGCAGCCGGCAAGTGTCTGAGGGAGGACTCAAGCTCAACTCTTTCAGGCTGCAAGCCTAGCATTCCATATACTAGGCCAGGATGCCCTTGCCATCAGCAAAATGCTATTTGAAAGGAATATTTCTAAGTTATTAGCTTCACCCCTTCCCATGGGGCTTTTCCTGATCTGCACCTCCAAATTACCTGACCGCTTAGGGGGAAAGTTTATATTTCTAAACACTCGCTTCAATAAAGAAAGAGCAGATCAGCAAACTAGACACAGAACTAAAAAAAACCCAGGAACACTGGGGGGGGGGGGGGGGCGGCCGGCGGGGAGGTGCCAAACACCAAAATAGAAATCCTGAAAAATAAAAAAATTAACAAAATTGAAAATAAAAAATATCCCAAATGAATTAACAAATACAGTTATGCATTAGCTTTAAAAAGTAAAATAGGTAAGCCACTAGGCTAACAACTTGATTTTTAAAAGTCACCAGCATAAAAAATGAAGTTAAGCTCACAACCAAAGAAGAATGAAAAGAAATTATTAGGCAGAATGAATTGGGCATATAATAAAACAAATACTAAATACTACAACAGAAATCTTGAAAACAAAATTAAAGTCAAAAAACAAAAACACTAAATTGATAAAGCCAGAGACTTTTTTTTAATTTAAAAAATAAAACCATATTACCAGTATCAACAGGAAAATAAAGGGCTTAAATAGCTGTACCTTGGAAAAAGAAATTTTTCTGAGCCATAAATACTCAAAAGCAAAACAAAACATAGGACCAGATGGTTAGAGGACAATTCCAATACTACACAAACTGAAAAAATAAAGGGGCGTTGCCCAAATTTCTATGACATAAATATGGTCCTGATACCTAAACCAGGGAGAGTCAAAACAGAAAAATACAAACCAATAAACATCCCTAACGAATATTGAGGTCAAAATTTTAAGCAAAGAAACCACAACAACATATTAAAAAAGATTACAACTCTGTGACCAGACTAGATTTATACCATCCTAGTAATGGAGCGCTGGTTTAATATTAGGAAAATTATAAACAAAAAAAAAATATGACTATACGTATCAATTACAGAAAAGGCTTTTGACAAGATACACTCATTTCAGTTAAAAACATCAGAAAACAAGAATGCAGGAAAAGTACAACTTTCCTTAATATGAAGAGTAGTATCTAATGAAATCGAAGAGTCAGTATTATCTGTAATGACAATAAACTAGATGCCTTTCCAAGAGGATCAGGGGTAGAACAGGGATGCCCAATTTCACCATTACTATTCAATATAATGCTAGCTGTAGCAATAAGAAATTAAGGAATAAGCCTACGAAAAGAAAAAATAAAAACATCACTTTTTTACAGATGATATGAAGATTACTTAAGAGCACACGAGCATTAATTAGAAAACTAATCAACTTCGACAAAGTTGAAGGATAGAAAATAAATTCACATAAACCATGAGCATTTCTGTATATAACCAACAAAACCCAGCAAGAAGAGCTAGAAATTCCCTTTAAAATAAACTTAAAATACTTGGGAGTCTATCTGCCATGACATAACAAGAACTAAATGAACACAATTACAAAACACTCTTTACACAAATACAGATCTAAGTAACTAGAGAAGTATTAATTACTGTAATATTATTAATATCAGATAATAAAAATGAGAACACTACCTAAGTTAATTTATTTATTCAGTGCCACACCAAACTGTTAAAGACTTACTTCACAGAGCTAGAAAAAATAATAAAAATCATATGAAGAACAAAAGATCAAGAATCTCAAGGGAAATAATGGAAAAAAAAAAGGTGAAAAGGAGGGGGTCTAGAAGTACCAGATCAGGTACACAATATACAGAAGCAAATAACTAGTATAGCCCAGTGTTTGATAAACACAAAGATCCCCAGGTCCTAGAACTCATTATTCTACAAAAAAACTGTTGGTAGAAAGTAGTCTGGAAGAAATGGCAGAAAGGAAGTTTAGAAATTCTCTCTATGAATGATTTGGTGATAAAGGGTCACGTCATAAATAAATTAGAGAACCATGGAAGAAATTCTCTGTCAGATATATACATATTGTGTGTGTATAATGATTTGGACATAAAGGGTGACATAACGAACAAATTAAAGAAGCATGGAAGAAACTACCAGTCAGATTTACAAATAAGGGAAGAATTCATACACACAAAAGCTAGAGAGGTTCGTTCACAAGATGGTAAGATGGACAATTTTGATGAAATAAAATTCAGATGTTTGTGCATGAGCAACACTATGTTAGCTATATTAGAAGGGAGAGAAATTGGCAGAAAATTTTTGCAGTAAGTTTCTCTAATAGAGTTTTCATTTCTAAGACATATAGGGAACTGATTAAGAAATAGGTAACATATACAAAACTGTGGTACAATTGAAAAGATTTTCTTTAGGACATGCTAACTAAAATGCTTTCCTTTTTCTCAACAAGGGTTAACAACTTTTCCAAAGTAATGATTTAAAAGTGAGAGGGTCACCTTAGCCTAATACAGGTTCCCCCTAAGGCAGAGAAAAATTCAACATTGAACTTCTGGGATTTCAGAAGTCCAGAAATCAAAATGTGCCTTGCAGAGTTGAACATTTATTTTTCATATTAAAATTTAAACATCCTGGGGAAGGTTTTCACCTTAGTGAATTACTAGAATTACGGGAAATGATGCCACAGTAGAAAAGGAGAGTAAAAGACTATTAAAAGGTAAAACCGGAACTCAAAACATTTAAGTGCAGTTCATAGTTTTGCCCAGGTTCTAGCCTTCACATAGGCTATGCCATTAAAAATTATTAAATGCATGTTGTTAAGGTTATAAATACCATTCCTATAGCTATGAAATACTGTTCTCTCACTAGTCTTCAATTATTCTCCGAAACTTCGGGTGGGGATGGGAGGGGGAGGTGTGAACCTACTCAGAATTTATCTGATATTTTCACTGCTGCTTCATATTTGTATTATCTACACAGAACAATTTGCTGCTACCATCTACTTCCTACACAAAAATACAATCTATTATTCCAATGTTATTCATACCATGTAACTTTTCAAGACGTCAAATTTTTATATTGGGATGTGTTACTCTAGACACTAAGATTAGAGTAGTAATGGCGTGTTTTTGGTTAATGATGGTAAATGTGGCTCTAGAAACAGGTAACTGTACCAATCACTTTACACTTTTAAAAGAGTTTAGAAAAAGGGTTTAAAACAGCTGTATACAAAGGATCAGTGCCATATCAGGAGGCCAGGATGGTGTCTGAATTTTCATCTCTTTAAACTGTTAACAAGTGTGCTTTATCTCTAAAGACACATGCTCACAGTTAGCTAAGAGAAACCAAGATTCTTCACTGCTTAAGGGGATGTATTAAGCATTATTTCATTATCTCTCAAGTCAGGGTGGATTTTCAAATGAATTGTTTAAATACTGTCTAAGCTATATCAAGTGCTTTTTATAAAAAATAAGTTTGCACTGAAAAATGTATAGCTCAGAAGTATGTAGGAATATGGATTATAATTATGTTTGCCAATACAGTTATATCCATGTTTACTGTGACAACAAAAAGTCATCTTTTAAAACCCACTATTATTTTCTAGTGATACTATATGACCATGAGCCATGGAACACCATAATCACCAAAGATTTAAAACTGACAGAGACAAGGGCATTGAGAAATGCTTGGTGGGTGTAAATGGGCTGAAACATTACCAACAATGTTTAGCAGACAAGAAATAGTAAGCATCATACAGGAAATCTATGGTCAGAAAAAGCTAGTCCCATTCAGATAAACTGTGAGAGAACAGATGAATAAAAGTCCTGCATTGATTGTTAAAACACAAAGAAGGGCCATGTTGGGTAGATGAGAAAGACAGGGATAACAACCAGAATAGGGTATGGGAAAGTGTTGAGTTATATACTACTGTAGAGAGGACCCACAGCAACAAAATTTCTCTCAATGTGTCAATTTGGCTTAACTTGGAGACTAGTGACTGATTCACTACACCTACATGCTCTTTTAAGTAAATGCCTTTCTTTAAACTCCAGCTTCTTGTATCTGACAGTTTTTTAGGTACAGAGCTGTGTCATTTTGATAGAAATATCAAGAGTCTCAGATCCTGAGAGCATTGGAGTAGTTCCATGTTCCCAACATTGCCTTCCCTCCAAAAGATCATTTTACTGGTTTCGGAAAAGTTTTAAAATTGTTTCCTAACTAAGTGCTGATAATCTACAAAGGGAAACAAAACACATAGGGTTTATTAACATTAAGCATAAATAACAAGTGTCACTATATTTAATGAGAATTATGTTTACCCCCCTAAGTTTTGCTTTATGGTGTAACAGACAATACTTCATCCCAAAATGGCAAAGTCTAAACATATAAAACTCTTTCATTCCTTCTTCAAATTAACACCCCCTTCTCCCAGCCAGGTCCTGGAACCACAATTAAATCAACTATGTCAATGCTGTCGGAAAAGGTACATATACTTCCCAGTAATTCTGCAAACCAAAACACTTATCCCAGTCTACTACCCATCCCCCACAAGGGTGGTCTTCCCCCATTAGAATGTAAACTCCTAGATGGCACTTTTTGTGTTTTTATATATTACTCTTAGCATACCCATCTGGTACATAGAAAGCACTTAAATTCGTTTTCATTCATTCAAACCAAAGGGCTCTTTTGGTAAGGCTCACTAAAAACATGCTTATTTAAAAAAAAAAAATTCCACTAATTACATCTAGGCCCAGCAGAGTACAAAGGCTTCTCAGTAAAATAATTAACATTTAGGTAAGGTTTACAAATTTTACAAAAGCTAAGTATTGTTGGTATTATTATGCCTATTTTACAGATGAGGAGAAAAGATCAAAGAGCTAGTGTCACAAAAGAGGTGGAATTTGAACCCAGGTCTTAACAAACTCCAAGTCCAGTACTCATTCCACTACTACATTGTGCTGCCTACATAGGAATACAAACAGTCCTGAGGCAGTCTGTTTCAAGGTGTGATTCAAATAAAGAACCCAAGCCTACCTAGCTTCCAGCTGCTCACCCCATTGCTAGAGCTATTATCTCAAGGTAGATGAAAATACTGTACAATTGCCCCCCCCAATTTGTGTAGTTTGTATATTCAGTCAACAAGCATTTATTAAGTACTTACTATGTGACAATGCAAATGTGCTAATAAGCACTAAAGATATGACAGAGAAAAAAAAAAACAAAACATTTCTATCCTTGAGGAGCTTCTAATGGGGAGGAGACGACATATACAAAAATAGGTACAGATGCAAAGTAGTCTTAAAAAGCAAGGCCTGGGCACCTAAGGGGATCAGGAAAGGGTTCCTACAGAAGGTGGCATTTGAGCTACTGAAGACAGGAATCCTAAGTAGGGAGGTGAAAAAAGAGACAATTTCAGGCACTGAGATATAGCTACAGATGGAGCATTGTGTGACAGGAATAGTAAGTAGTCCAGTATTAGCAGGTAGGTAGCTCAGTCCATAGCTTGTTGGACTTGGGAATCAGGAAGACCTGAATTTAAATCCTGAGATGCTAGCTATGGCCCTGCCTGACCCTTAACCTCTATCTTAGCTTCCTCATCTGCAAAAAAGAGGATAACAATCTCTACCTCCCAAGACTGTGATGAAGAATCAACTGAAATAGTGTAAAGCACTTTGCAAACCTTAAAGCGCTATAGAAATGCTAGCTGTTATTTATTATTTATTGTTGCTGGATTGTAGAATGCTGAAGGGGAAGTAATATACAAGAATAAAAAACAGAAAGGGGTAGTTTAGAGCTTTAAACGCCAAACACATAAGTTTATATTTATGGTTGAACTTAAGAGTAGTAAAAGGGAACCACTGAAGTTTATTGGTCAGATCTTTGCTTTAAGGAAAATCACTTTGGCAAGAGTGTGGGAGGATAAAACAGAGTAGGGAAAGTCCTGAGGGAGGGAGACCAGGTAAGAGGGCTATTGCTATAGTATATGCAAAGATTCCATTAAATTGAGAATAATACAAATTAAAGTTATATCAAGTCTTTTTTTTTAAATCAAGGTCTTATATCAATGACTTATTTAATCAAGGCATAGACACAAATAACTCTGGGTTCTAAAAAAGCTGCTGAGCAGAGCAAAGCAAATGCTCTGGCAAGTCTGACAAGTCCCAAGTTGCAAGTCTTTGAGGATGTGTTCAACAATGGATTATTTATCTGCCCTATGTGTTCTTAATAACACTACTAGGTGACACTTTCTGGGCCTCAGAAACTCAAGGATACCCTCTACTAAGGCAAAGAGATCTACACTGTTGGAGTGAGACTCTTCACCAAATCACATGCAATCAAAGAACACCACAGATTTTTATTTAAAAAGTGCTTAGATGATAATTCCTAACTGGTAAACTAAGATGAGTTTGAACTGGGTAGTTTTCTTTAATCTTTCTAAATATGTGCGGCCCTCAAGCTAATTATATGTACTAACTGCCACTTACAACAAACAGGCAACACACAAAAAATAAACTTAAGCCATCAGTCAGTTTCCCCCTGCTTGACTCTTCGTCAGGCCCCAGCCCCAGCTCCTCTCTCCCATGTCATCCCATGTCACTGTACCCATGCAACAGAACTGATAGCTCAAATGTGGCAAAGGAAGGAGATAAAGTGGAACAAAGAGAGAAGGAGTAAAAGGGGTTGGAGACCATAAGAGAATGTCCTGTGCCTAAAGACAAGACTGATATGTATGTGTGGTTGGTAAAATAGCTTCAAAGATGTTTTAAGTGGCTACTTGAAGGACAATGCTTTTTTGTGGTGGATCTAATATGCCCTGTTAGGAGGAAAAATTAACATTATTTTATGATCCCAAATCAATGTTTTAAAAATGTTCTAATGCAGTATTGTTGCTGTTGTTAAGTCCTTTCAGTCATGTAGGAAAATTGGTGACCACATTTTGGGATTTTCTTGGCAAAGATACTGGAGTGGTTGCCATTTCCTTCTCTAGTTCATTTTACAGATTATAACTGAGGTAAACTAAGTTAAGTGACTTGGCCAGAATCACAGAGTTAGTAAGTGTCTGAGGCTGGATTTGAACTCAAGGAAGTCTTTTTGACTTCAAACCCTGTGCTCTACCCACTGTGCAACCTAGATGTCCTAATCTAGCATTACTCTAATCATGTTTATAGTCCACTATCTTTAAGACTTATAGGCACATGTATAACCTGTATCAAATTACTTGTCTTCTCACTGAGGGAGGATGGGAGGAAGGGGGAGAATTTGGAACTCAAGTTTATTTTATTTTGGCTAGGCAATGGGGTTAAGTGACTTGCCAAGGGTTACAAAGCTAATAAGTGTCAAGTGTCTGAGGCCACATTTGAACTCAGGTCCCCCTGACTCCAGGGCCAGTGCTCTATCCACTGTGCCACCTAGCTGCCCTTGGAACTCAATGTTAAAAAAAGATTGTCAAAAATTGTTTTTCCACGCAATTGGGGAAAAAACAAAATATTAAATAAATAAAAATTATAGGAAGACTTAAGGTAAAGCCTGTGGTTTTACAGATATAAGATCAAATTTAACAAATACTTCAAAAAAAGCACCTGTGTTATGTGCAAGGCCCTGGGAAAACAAATTCAAATAGAAAGAAACAGTACCTGCCCTAGAGAAGTTTACTCTACTGGAAAGATACAACAGGTACCTAACAAATAAATACAAAGTAATTTGAAGAGGAAGACAGTGCTCATAACCTGAAAATAAGGAAAAAGCCCTCATGTAGGAAATGCTACCTGAATTTTACATAAGCAAGCTAGGATTCTACCAAACAGAGGTGAGGAAGGAGTACAATCCAGCCACATGGAATTTTTTGGGCAAAGGCAGTCAGGAAATGAAATGTTATATACAGGAACAGATAGCAAGCCAATTTGACCTGAACAGAGGGGGTATGAAGGACAGTACCAAAACAGCTAAACTGTGAAGTGTTTTAAATGCCAGAAGAGATTTCCTATTTCTCCAAAGAAAACAGGGAATCAAGAAATGCTGAATGGGAGTAGGGGCTATAATATGGCTGGTTCTGTGTTTTAGATGTATTGATTCATATGGAATATAGTCTGGAAAAGGAGGAGCCCGTAAAAGAAACCAACTAGGTTATTGAAATAACTATAACAGAGCATAAGGGAGTGGAGACGTGTGAGAAATACTGCTGAGGCTAAGTTCAGAGCAACTTGACAATTGTGGGAATAAACATGAAAGATGAAGGAGTCAAGGATGACTACAAGGTTATGAATTTGGATGTGAATGGAAGAATCCTGGTACTGTAGGCAGTAATAGATAAGTTCAATGCTATATACTAACCTGACCACCAATCCAAACCAAAGCTTTGAGACAAATACTATCAAGAAGCAGTATATTATTACAAAAGCAAGTTAATGCAAACTGATATTGCTGGTGAAATAGCAATAAGAAAACAGAATTCGTGTTCCTGCTTTCTGCTATACTTGATATATAAAAATATAAAACTGTTGGTGTTTGCTTTAGATTATTTACAGTAATGGATTAATAACAAGCATTAGCTAAAAAGGGGGAGGACAGAAACATTTATTAAGTACCTATTATGTGCCAGATACTGTGCTACAAAAGTATTTTTTACACATATTTTATTTGATCCTGAAGGTGGGTGCTATTCTTATCCCCATTTTACAGTTAAGGAAATGGAGGTAGACGGAGGTTAAGTGACCTGCCCAAAGTCATAAAGCTAGTAAGTGTCTGAGGTCAGATTTGTACTCAGGTCTTCCTGACTACAGACCAGGACTCCATCCACTGAGCCACCTAGGTGGCACTGTATTTAGATGCTATGGATACAAAAACCAAAATCAAATGTCTCTGCCCTTAAAAAAACTTACAACTTATCAGAGGAGGTAGGGTGTGCATGTATTCTCCCATTCTCTCTCTTTTTCTCCATTCTCAACCCCTCCTCCCCCATGTAAAAGAACAAAATAATTTTTGAAAGCCATCAGGAAAAGCCTCATGTACGAGGTGGGACTTAAGCTAAATTTTGCAGAAAACTAAGAATTCATCAGTTTGGTAACGATTTTTTTTTTTAAGGAAAAGTGTCAGTCAACAAACATTTATTAAGCAACCACTATGTACCAGGCACTGTGCTAAGCTCTGGGGATATACAAAGAGGCAAAATATAGCCCTTGGCTTCATAGAACACACAATCCAAAGGGGGTCAAAAACAAGCAAACCACTATGTACAAACAAGCTATATACAAAATAAATCAAGAAAACATAAAATAAGACTTGCAAAGAATTATGTCCAAGGGAGTACTACAGAATAATCATGTTAAATGCAACTGTGATGATTACTCCATTGCCTTATTTAATTGATTTTTATATACTTTAGAAAATTTTATAAGATACACAATTATGTTACTGACATTTCAGTTAAAAATAGCAGCTGGGAATACAACCACTGTCTCTCCCCTCTCTTTACCAAAGTGGATGGGGGGGGGGGAGGGAAAAGGAGAAGAATAGACACACATTTAACTTAACTAATTTTATAGTAAACATCAACATAAAGGTTCAAAAAATGCTTAGGGCTTACTCTAGCAAAGCACAATGCTCCTTGGTTGAAGAACAAATGACCAAGCTCTTCCCTCAACAAGGTCTAAGGTAAGCAGCAGTTATGACTCCATCTCCAGCTCTCCAACACATCTAGCCATAGAAGACTGGGTAGTGGGGTGGAGGTGGGAATGGGAGCAGCAAAGCCTCTCCAAGATAGTTCCAAGCTCTGTCTAAAATTAATGCAGTTTCCCATTTTTACTTTCTGGGTATTTTTTTAAATTTATTTATTGATTTTTAATAGTCTTGCAAAAATATTGAGTTTCAAATTCCTTCTCTCCAACCTTTCCCCTATCCATTGAGAAGGCAATGATAACGACTATACATGTGAAATATTGCCCCCCCCAAAAGGCAAGAAAAATAAAGAAAATGAAAGAATTCTATTTCAATTTGCACTTAGTTCATCAGTTCTCTCTCTGAAGGTAGATACCATTTTTTATCAGAAGTCCTTTGGAATGGTTTGAATCACTGTATTGACCAGAGTAGTCAAGTCTTTCCCAGTTTCTTACAATATTGCTGTTACTGTATACTATAATCACCTGGTTCTGCTCACTTCACATAGCTCTTTCCAGGTTTTTCTGAAACAAACCTGCTCAAAATTTTTATATAATAATATTCTATTGCAATTATATACCACAACTTGTTTAGCCATGCCCCAACTGATGGGCATCCCCCTCAATTTCCAATTCTTTGCCACCACAGAGTGGCTATAAATAATTTTGTACATATAATTCTTTCCCTTTTTATTTGATCTCTTGGGAATACACAACTAATAGTATTGCTGGGTCAAAGGGTATGCACAGCTTTATAGCTCTTGGGCATAGTTCCAAATCATTCTCCAAATGGTTGGAGCGGTTCATAACTCCACCAACTGTGTCCCTATTTTTCCACATCCCTTCCATCATTTGTCATTTTCCTTATTTCTGTCACGTTAGCCAATCTGATGGACGTCAAAGCTGTTTTAATTTGCATTTCTCAAATCAACAGTGATTTAGAGCACTTTTTCATATGACTTCAGACAGCTTTGATTCCATTTCTTTTCAATATCTGTCTATTAATGCCTTAAACTAACTTTACAAACAAAAATTTCTATTTCTAAAAGTTTTTAAATAATAAAATCCCCTTTTCATTAACCCAAGAGTAATGTATAAGATGTAGAGGAAGCACTTAATCTAAAAAGATGTTTAGTTCTACTTGTAATAAATATACAATCTAGAAAAATAAAAATTTAAGGCAGTTCACCAAAGAAAGCCAGAGAAAGCCAATACTTAATATGTAAAACTGAAATTCTAAAACCTCTGGTTTCTATATCAATAATTCATTTGGTAATTGTTCTCCCAAATATATCATCAAGGCAGGTTTTAACTATAATTAGGAAATTTTAGAAGTAATCCCCGAAGTTCCAATCTTTGAACAGAATGACACCAAACCTTTTCTGTTTTTAATGCTATTATCATAGAACATTAGTGCTAGACAGGACCCCTAAAGATCCAATCTTCTCATTTTTCTTCCTGATTAGTACTCTTCCATTACAATGCCTAAAGATCTAAAAAACCATAGCAAGTATCATTGATTCGTCAAACTATCTATTAGATAGTTAGATTAGGCTAATGCTCCTAAAAGAAAAGAGTCTCGTTTGGATGCCAAATGCTGGTCAGACTATGTCTGGAATGTTATACTCAATTCTAGAAGCCACGTTCTAAGAATACTGACAGCAGCACTGTGAAGTGAAAAAAACCCTAAATATGGTGCCCCAAAGCCTGGCTTCCCATCCTTGCTCTGCTGCTCTGTGGCCTGGATACCTTTGTCTGAAAATGAGGAGCTGGGGATTAAATTCAATTTTCAGCTGAATGGACCCTTAGAAAGCATGTAGTGGTACCCGCTCACATTTTACAGGTGAAACAAAAAATTTGTGCAAAGTCACATAGGAAAGTAAGAGGCAGAGTCTGGAAGTTAGCCTAGGCTCTTTTCCTCCAAATTCATCACTCTTTCCAGGTAGCTGGAACTCTTGAGGTCCCTTTCAGCTCAAAATCCATGCTACTATGAACCTGGAAGACTTTCAAATGAACAGCTGTCAGAGTCTGAAAACCATTTTTGGGTTAGGTATGAGATAATAAAGAAGACTAGATATAAATATAGCTCCAGTTAGAGCAGGGAGAAAAACCCATTTTTACCTATTAAGAACCATACATAGGAACTGATGCAATTTAGCCCAGAAGAGAAATTAAAAGATAGCTGTCTTTTTAAATAAATCAAAAGAAATCATGTGGAAATACAAACTTGTTGCTTGCTGCTTTCAGAAGGCACTGGAAGAACAAACAGCAAAGGAGACAGATCAGGATTCCAATCCCAATATTCTGTTCTTAAGCAAGTCTCTAACTCTCTGGGTTCAGTTTACAGTTCTATGATCCTCATCTATAAAATGTATGTATCAGAGGAAGAGAAAGAGACTAGATGATGAAGATCCGTCTAAATCCTGTAACTATGATCTTAACTCAAACCAATGGGGAATAAGTTATAGAGCAACAGACTTGGGCCTAATGAAGAATTTTCTAAATATTATACTTGAAGAAGGCTGTACTATTAAGTAGTTATCAATAGAAATACTCAAGCAGATGTGGGCAGTCATCTAATACGATACTGAAGAAGGACTTCTGCAGTATCACTATCCCTTCTACATCTAAGCTACTTCTTGTCACAGAAAATTTTAGGTGCCCAGTATTTGGAAACACTGTTTAGTTGTGTAAAATACTGCTGTACCGTAAATGGACTAAGCCATACTACTGAAAGTCACCAATTTTGTAATTCAAGATAAAACTCTTCTGTAACCAAATGAATTTAGTAATTTCTATTCCTTTAGGACAAGAAAAAATAAATCACTACAATTGCTTAAGAACATACCACACCACAAAAGAAACTTCAAGAAAAATTAAATCATTTAATAGAAAGCCAGTAATAACAAAAATTCTAAGAATAGCTGACATCTATTTAACACTTATATTTTATTTGATCCTCATAAAGTTCAGAGATCAGTTACCACTGTTGCTATTCCCACTTTACAAGCTTAGAGAGGTTAAGTGGACTGCCTATGTGCACATAGTTTCTAAGTACCAGAATCCAGTGCTCCTCTGATTCAAGTCCAACTTTGTAAAGTGCTCAGCACATTACATTGCCTGGCACAGAGAAGGTGATATATAAATGCTTACTGCCATCACCAATGCCAGCAGCTCACCTTTCTACACATACTGTATAGCATGTACCACTTGCCTATAGTACAGTTCTAATTTAAGACATCCTTTGAGATCCTCTATATTAACAATTAGGCTGGTGTAAAGAATTCTACTTTCTTTTTAAAAAAGAAACAAGAACTTACATATAGTTATTTATTGCTCAAAACAGCATCTTAAAGGGCTTTTTAAAAATCAGTCCATACCCTTGGTAAAACAGAAACAAAGTTGTAGAGCAGAAAGTATCTGCTATACACAGTCAATGAAAGTACATTTCTATCCCAACGAAAGAAAAACAAAAACAGTAACACAAGATGAACCATTTCACAAAAAATGGTGGTTTGCCCCTTGGGGAACTAAAGATAGGAATTCTTTACTAACAGAAAGAAGATAGCACTAGCATGGTCACTGTAGCTATGTTAATGTGGTTGCCACTGGCAACCAGATTTTTCAAGCATATCACACTTTCAGCAAGTCACAATTCTTCGAGGCAACATAAGCATTAAATCATATTTGACAGTGGTGGACAAGTCTGAGGCATATAAAGGAAACCTCAAAGCCACTGGGCTGCTTCTTCAAATACACCGGAATTAGGAACAGATAGTATTGCAAAGGAAACTCATCAACCTAAAATCTTTCTATAGAAAGGCACTTGTCCTTCCTCACCTCACACTTCACTCCATACTCCCCTCACAAAAGGAAAAAATAGCACTCTATATTTGCTCATTCCTATCCTGAAGGCAAGAAAAACTCCTGTTGCCAATCCCTAAAGTCTCAGGACTAAGACATACCTTGGAAAAAAAAAAAAAGAAAAGAAAAGGGGAGAACACAAATGACATAATAGACATCTAGCTCTTCTAAGTTCATTGAGGCAGAAGTATTGAGCTTAAGTTAATTTGGTTTATAATCTTCTCTATCACATATACTAGCTATCAAATTTCTAAAGTGATCATGATTCTTTAAACATACGAAGCAATCTCAATAGAAAGTCAAATTATTTACATTAATTGTTAAATATCTATTTAACAACGGCTGATAACTCTGGATCTATTAAGTTGGAAGAATTAACTAAGGGCAATCCAAAACTCATAAACTACATTTCTACTCCCATACTCCACTGAATCTAAAAGTAAGCACAGAGCAAACAGCAAGGAAAGTGAGAGAAATATTTTTAGCATGCTTTTAAAAATATAAATTGACCAATTAAGCCAGTTCATATACAGCTGCATTTACAACAATATTCTAATACATAATTCACAGCTTCATTAAAATATACAATATAAACAGTATATTTTCAAAAAAAAACAAATAGAATTAAAACACTTCAAAATTCAAACATCCAAAGAAACACAAAATAGTTACCTGGCTCTTCCTTAATAAATTGCAAATCCTCTTCTTGGTAAGAAGCAGATGTCTGCATCACTGAGCAATCTTCTAAGTTCTCTTCATTATTAGGTGGTATATTATAAATAAATCTTTTTGTAGTTTGGTTTTTTCTCCTTGCTTTGCCAGTTTCTTGTATTCCCTGTGATCCCATATCATTCCAAACAAACACTTTTGACTGACCTTGGGATTCACTCTCAGCAGTTTCAGGTGAACTATCCTGGACCCAACTACAGTCATTCATTTGGTAGTTTTCTATTTGGCCCTCATCAATACTGCAACCATCATTTTCACTTTTTATACTACTTGCCAAATTCGTAAGATTTCGAGTTGCCCAAAATCTGGCAACCTTCTGATCCCTCGATGAAGGCAGACCATCTCTACTAATAGATCTCCGGTTATAGTCCACAACTACAGACTCTGGAGCTTCTGACTTTATGCTTATATTTAAGGCATCTTTAATAAAATTGCGGCAAGATTGAACAACTTCAGTCATCTGAAGGTAGCTGGCCACTGACATTACTTCAATGGCATTTTGGCTAGTAAGCACCAGATTACCAGAATACAAGAAGTCCAAGATGACTGAAAAACCTTGAACTGCAGCAACATCTAAATGGGTAACAGTGGTTTGGTTACGGTTTTCTTTGTTTGGAAGGTTTTCTTTGTTTGTAAAGCAATATAGAGTCTTGAAATAACGGCTGCCTGCAACCAGGATGTTCTTGTGAGCTCTGAAAACTCGTCCGCTCACCACAATGTCAACATCACAAAGAATGCCTTTCTTCCTCTGCTCATTTAGTTCTTGAAGAAGTTGATAACAATAAGAGTTCTCATTTGGCCGACTGTTATAATCACAGTATCCCTCTTCATTAGTTGATTCTGATGGTACTCCTTCTGATTCCTGTAATTAGACAGAAAAACAAATATGAATTTGAAATCAATTTCTTTTTTAAAGTTTTAATGCTACCTGGAATAAAATGAATAATTTGCAGTGCTGCTATTCTATCTTTTAAGAGAACAATAATTAAACTGACTGACTTGTTAATAGTAACCATGTTTTGTAATTTCTCTCACAAAGATGGGAGGAAGAAATGGGAAAAGAAACATTCTCTCCCTAAGGAAAAAAAAAACAAAACAGAATTCCAGTATACCTAATAGCTCTGAATATGGGACCAAACTTCAGGAAAATACCAGAAAGAAGCATGATGCTTCTGATCAATCTGCTTGGACAGATACAGTAGGGCACTTTAAGGAACTAAAATTCATAGTTCTAAATTCTTTCACCATTCACAATGATTATGAGTCTTCACCATTCACAATGATTATGAGTCAGTTGTCCAAAGGTATTATATTTTTTTTTTCCATCTCAACATCTTCCCTCCCCCCCAACTTTCTTTCCTCAAGACTATCCTATACTGTAGCTTACATAGCATTTTACAGGTGTGGAAATGAAGCTAAGTATCAGAGCTAAAAATCCAGCCCAAGACTTTTAACTTCAAACTTATTGCTTTTTCTACTACACCAACTTGACAAACTGGAAATCTGGAATGTTTATTATTATTTATTTTCCCCTATTAAAGAAATCTCTCCAGATTTCTTTAATCTGGGAATAAGATTTTAATTTTTATTTTTGGATGAAGAGCCAGCACAAATACAGCATATATGATTTTGAAAATTCTCAGGTTTTCCTAATTATCAGATATAAAAGAATGAGAAACCTTTTCCTGCCTATATAAATCTGACAAATCCTCTTTACATTGTTATTCTCTACTAAGAGGCATACTGTCAAAGTAGAAAAAGCACTGTAATCAAGAGAGAAGTGGGTTCAAAATCTCATGTGTAACCATGGTCAAATCACAGTTGAGTTTCAGCTGCCTCATCTAAGAAATGGAAATAATATCTGTAGTACTTGTTCCAAAGGGGGAGATAGTGAGATAATGTGAAGCACTTTTACAGCTCCTTCAAGTACTGTATAAATGGATGGCATTTATTTATTTATTTATCCAGATTTAAAATCTGGAACCAATAGTTCTTAGCTTCAGTTAAAGCTTGTGCACTGATTTTGGTAAAACTGAATAAAAAAAATACAACTTTACTCATAAGAATTATTCATCTTTTTCAAGAAGAAACAAATATTTTGTTAACTAGGATGATGAAGAGAAAAATGCTGATCATTTAAAACCAGAAAAGTATTTTCTCTTCAGCAATATTTTTAAAACTTTACTATGAGGGGGAGGAAGGCAGTGTGTTACCAATCCATAAAGGCTGGCCTTGGAATCACAGAACCAGGTCCAAGTTAATGGAACCAAGCCCTCCTTAACAGCTGAGTGACCACAAGCAGTCATTGGACTTCTCAGCACCTATAGTATGTGTCAAGATTCCAAGTTAGGGATGATTAGTTAATATGCAGAGGGGAGGGAGCTCTCACTCACCAAACAAGTTGTTTTATACACCAAGATCTGCTCCCCCCCCCAAAAAAAAAAACCAGGAGAAGGGAGAACATGAATTCTAGCATTTATTCTGTGCTCTACATATTATAAAGATAAGAATTAATTGCTGTCATTCACAACTAAAAATTTGTGCCATCTATTCTGGCAAATCAAATTCTGAAACAAATCAGAATATTCTTGAAGTTAAATTAAAATTATTTTCTTATTGTTTGGATTAGTTGGTTATTAAACAGTTTTAAGGAAGTTTTCATTGCTTCTGTGTTCAATACCTCCTACTCACATTTGAATAGTAGCACTGTGCCATATGTTTGTTATTAGCAGCTGTTAAACATGCCTTTCAACTGAAGCTTGTCAAGTCAAGATGTGTACTCTTGAGGACAAAAACTGGAAGTGCTTTTCCTTTAAATCACGTGTCCCCAAAGAGAAATTTGAGGATTTTAATAAAGGACAAGAATCAGCAATTACATAGCACTATAAAAAAAAGTGACAATGAATAAAAAAAAAAGAGCACAAATTACAAAATTCTTGATGGAACCTAGAAGAAATTAGAAAATAGACCAATAAATTTTAAAAGGTCAACCAAGCTTTATATTTGTTTTTTATAAAAATTCATGTTAGTGGGTAAATTCTGAGTAGGAGGATTTTTCTTTGGCTTAAAGTCATCAGTATGCAGAGGTGGGATGGTGAAAAAAACTTCAAGTTCCAAAATAAAGAAAAAAGTTTACCTAAATATTAAAATTAGATGAACAAGAACAATTTGAAGACTCAGATAAGTCCAGGACTTTATACAGGTGGGCGGAGTATTAGTTTATAATTTCTGGAGACAAGTATAGTCATGAAAAGGTAAGAACTAGAACGAAGAGAGAACCAACCCCTACTTCAACATCTATGTTTCTTACACGTGGTAATCTAGCCTCTGCCAGAATACCATCAGTGCCAAGGATAAGAATAAAGATTACTGAGGTTGAGAGATTACGTTAAGTTATTTGCCTGAAGCCATACAGAAATATTTTGCAATGCCCTTTCACAAGCTTCAAATCCCATGCTCTTTCCAATAAATTTTTACATGGCTCAAATTGTTATAAGATCCTTCCTACATTGAACTGAAATCTATCTCCTTGCGACTTTTTCACCACTGGTTCTATTTCTCTCCTTTGAAACCAAGCACGATAGATCTCTAATCATTCTTGTGGTTTGTTTTGTTTTTTAAAAGCAAAGAGTTCTGTGAACAGATCAACTAATTTAAAGATTCATTTATAGAAAATGGTGGTTAATTTCAGATACAGAAAGTTCTTTAGGAAAACCTAGGATCAAAGTTTGTGATTTAACACCCCTCACCCCTTAGCCTAATATTTACTTATTCTTTTTGATGTCCTGGCTTCTCCAATTAATAGCTATGTAATCAAGAGGTAATCACAAGAAACTACAACCCGAATTGCTATATGATGGAAAGAAAGACAATTAAGTTTGGGAGTTACTTGACTCCAGTGATGTTGGACTTGTCACTTAAGCTCTGTCTCTCAATTTTTTCTTCTACAAAATGAGGAAGTTGGACTAGATGGAATCTAAAAAAGGTCTCTTTTGCTTCTAGATCCATTTTTTCATCTACTAATGAGTCTAAAACAACACTACTTAGGAAACACAGTGCTGGATGTGAAATCAGTTAGATCTAGACTTGTTTTGTAGTCCTTTGAATTTATTGGGCAAATTACTTTGCCTTTCTCAGCTTTGGTGTCTTCATCAGTAAAATGAGGACAATAATACTTGCACAATCTAACTCACAGGACTGTGGGGAAAGAACACTGTAAAACTTTAAAACGTTATACAAATGGAAGGCAGTATCGATTACCTACTCATAAGGTTGGTATAAGAATCATATGAAATAATTAAAGTACTTTGGAACTCAGAAGTGCTACAGAAAATCACTGGCTATAACCATACATTTTGCTTTATCAAGTAACTATTACTACCTTTGTGATGAGGAGAAATAGAGAGCTAATAGCCAAGTTAATGAGTGGTAGGCATCTAACACAGCTCTAAGACTAACCCACTTAAAAGCATCTTAATAAAACTAAAACCTGAATACATATAAAAGGGTAAGGAATAATTCCCTAAGAATTGTTATTATAACAAAACAATCTGTAGCAGCAATTTGAAGGAGAGAAAACACACACACACACACCTCAGCATCTTTCCCCACCATTTCTTCCAATTCGATACAAAGAATAATGAAGATAAATTACGTAACATTTGGACAGGAAGAATAAGAGATAGTACAGCTTAATTTCCATTTGCCTGAATTGTTTGCTCCCGCATCTAAACAGTGATATATACACACACACACACATACATATATACACACACACACATTCATAATTATAGATACACACATATACACACATACATAAACACACACACATACATCACATATACACCTTCCAAACCAAACTCATGTGTGCTACACCTATGTCCAGTAGAGACACTGGCTTAAAAACAAGTTGGGGGGGGGGGGGGGGGGGGAGGGGGGGCAGTGGATAGAGCTCCTGCCTTGGAGTCAGGAGGACCCAAGTTCAAATCTAGCTTCAGACATTTGACACTTACTAGCTGTGTGACCCTGGGCAAGTCACTTAACCTGGACTGCCTTACTAAAAAGGCAAAAAAGAAAAGTAAAGAAAAGAAACAAGTGCCAGGAGGCTAAGCAGCTATATATATTACAATTTTTCTGGAACAAATGCACAAAGTGCCTTTTGATCCCCTAAATGAACAGCAAAACTAAAACTTCTCTATCATCCAAAGAGATCATATTCACCAAGATCACATCATTCCAATAGTTTACCCAAGTTATATCTAGCTAATGTGTGCAACAGAGCAGAAAGATAAAAAATCTTAAGAGTCTGGCTAAATTAAAAATTTTAGGTTAGCTTTAGCTTTCCCCTACAAACCAAGGTGTAACCAAGAAGCAAATTTGATTTTGAGTTTTTATTTTCTTTTCTTTCTTCCTACAGTCTGTTTAAAGGCTGTAATGGCCAGGGAAATACCTAAATAGAAAGGGATATAAAGTGGGTCTAAATCCTGACAAAATGGATAAATGACACTAAATAATCAAGGGAGGACTTCATGAATTTTTTTTATGAAAAAAAAAAAAAGTTTTAAATCATTAACAGTGTTCCATAGTAATTTTTTTGCTGTTAAGTTTGGAAAACATATTTCCAAGGCAAAAATTACACAGTAGTATTATGTATAGTTAAGAGACTAAGTCTATACCAAAAATATCAAGACCGCTTTAAGTTCATAGAAAATGAATTTAAGCAAGTCTACCAGCACATTCTGATTTCTCACAAATGCTGAGGAATTCACTTTGGCAAACTCAACTAACAGGTATTATTTATACTTGCTAAAGAGTAACTTCAGGGTGCATATCCCAAGCTAAACAACTGTGAAGCCTTGGTATACTTAAATTTCTTTAAAGAATATTACAAAATATTATTCTTACCACAACCCAGACTGCTAAAAAAAATAAACATATCTGAAATGTATAGTAAAAAACCCTCTCTTAAAAACCATAACTGAAGATATCATAATATTTTCAACTGTTGAACAAGTAACCAATAACTAATGGATTTATGTAACACCCAATTCCCTCAAACTACAGGGAGTATAACTGTGTTGTATAGTACAGTATATCACATTATATTATATAGTGTATCATTCACACTTAGAATATCTAAGTCCAGAGAGTTCAAGTAACTTGCCCAAGGTCACAATGCTACTTAATGGTACCTCCCAATTAGAACTAGTCTCTGTCTTCCTTTCCACTACACAAGGTAGCTATGAAATAAAAAAAATGCCACTTACACATACAAAAGTTATTTTCTAATATTTCAGGGATTCAAAAATAAATTGGAGAAACATTTTAATGTAATTTAGAAGAAGCCAAGAGATTAGAAAGCATTAATAGTAATCATGCCCCTACCACCTGTACCCTCCAATGCCTTATCGATATGAAATTTAAAAGTAGCAGACTTGGGCAGCATTAATGCTAGGAAAGATTGCTACACTAAAAAATTACTTTAGTCTGAAGGAAATACATGAAAAGAATGCTGAGCTAGGAAATTTAGGTAATCAAATTGGTTTTTAAGTAAGCTTCATCTCTAACTATTTCTCCCTCTTGCTTCCTGGGTAAGGGTCCCTCACTTTGTTTCCAATTTGTAGATCTGAAGGAGTTAGTTGTTCAACTGCAGGGAACCATTCATGCCAAATGAAGAGAAAGCTGACAGATTTGCTTTAACCTTCTTTGCTTCAACTGCCATTCAGTTCTAATTCTGATATATCAGCAAAAGAATTCGAGCAGAATGATCAATCAGAAAGTCATTGGAGACAGGCAGACAGGAGAAGAGTCACTGGTCTGATCTATCAATTAACTGTCCGAAAATATTAACTACAGATTTGGGGTGTGCTGTCACTTTTATAATAAATATATAAAGGGACTGCCTTCATTTCCATTTTCAAAAATTTCAAAACCTAACAACTTATTGAAGTTATCTGAATACAAACTTTTTTTTTTCAGACACAACCACCATATCTCATCAAATCCTTCAAATACATACTAATAAGAATTAACTTTGGACCAGTATTAAAATACAGTCACCTATGGGTAAGCACAATACTGCAGACTATGACTAGGGATGGAAACACTCCTCAGAAGTTTAGGATAAGAAATGAAGCCAATTTAAACACCTGGAAATACCTGGAGTAACATGAACAGACCTCCCACAACAACCAGTTCCCACATATACAAGTAATAACACAGTAATAACAACATAATAACAAGTAATTAGCAGCCCAATTTTGCATTTAACCTAAAATAATGGTGTGAAACCTGTCAGTAGTTTGTAATTTGTAACAGTAAAATATTTTGATGAATTCTGACAGTCAAAGCAGTCTCTAGACATGAGTGAAATTTGTCCTGTAAAGGTGCAATATTCTTTGATTCTGGCACAGGAATAAAATGGATTACAGCCAGAATGGATTAGAAATAAAAAGTAGAGAGACAAGGAACCACTAATCCAACACTAGTAAGACTGTACCCCTAAAGAGTACATACTGTGGAAGACAAAGTACAAGGATGCATTGTACCCAAGAACAAGTACAGAGCTTCATACCCTGTATCACACAAATGTTTGGTATATGAAGGATGTGCCAAAATGCAAGTGTGAGCTCACAGATCTTAAGGGCTGAAAAGGACCATCTAGTTCAGGGGTTAGTCCAAGGGTTCTCAACATTTTTTTTTTGGTCACAGACCCTTTATCAAAATGTTTCAAGCGCATAAAATAAAACATATAGCATTCCAAAGCAAACAGATTAGACTGAAATAGTTTTCAAATTACAAGTTACCAAATCCTAGGTCAAGAACTCCTGATTTAGCCCAACCCCATCATTTTACAAATGAAGACTGTGACCCAGAAAGACTTACTATTTGCCCAAGGTTACAAAAGGTAAAGTACCAGAGACAAAAATTTGAACCCTAATCCCCTGACTCCTAATTCAATTCTGTACCCTATCAGGTATAAGAAAAATTTCATTAATAACATTTTACTTAAAATGGTGTTTGCATAAAGCCATTAATTTTCAAGTATTAGACTAGGAGTTAAGAGACTTAGAATCTGGTGTTAGTTCTCACACTGCCAAGCTTGTGAGATCTTGGGCAGCAAATCATTTGGGCTTAATCTCATCAGTAAAATGAAAAGATTGAAAAAGATCTATAATCTAATAAGGTCCCATAAAAATATAATAATAATGAATTTCACGGTGTTGCTTATGTACGGAGGTCCCCCAGAGGTACTTCTTGGGGCCAAACAAAATTTATGTCATCACCATGTGCCATTGTCTGTTGTTAAGAGGCTTGATAATACTATTTGACTAGACTAACTTAGTTACTTAGACTACACACTAAGTTACAATTTTAACTTGATTCCTGTGCTGTTATGAATAAAAGACAGATCAACTACAAAGTGAGATCTCTAAATATGGATCATCATTTTAATCACTTCAATTCACTGCACTGACACCTGAGAGACTGCATCTGTATAATTTAGTGAGGTTGTTGACAACTGCCTCTAAAGATGAATTCTACCTACTAACTGAAACACACCGTATACACCAAATCCCCAAACCAGCTTAGCTTCAAGCTGGATAACATCAAGATAACACGCCAAACTACAAATTCCTATTATTTCATTAGGTTTGGCTCTGGGAATAATATCACGCAGCTCAATAGCCAGCCACCACAAACTGGTCTATTCATGACTTCTGTCACTTTGGCAAATAGTCAATTACTTTGATAAAAAGGTAGAAGTTAATGGCCTGATGTAAATAGTTGTATCTGCTCATATCATCCTACCTCTAACAAGGAGGAAAAAAAAAGATACCTAATAACCAATACTTAAAAGCTATTTTACAGTAAGTTTAAGAAAAGAACAATGCCCAGAGACAAGCCTGTAAACAATATTTCTTTAAGCAAAAGAGATGAGTAAGTCAGAAACAAAGTGCCTGCTTCCACAGAACTTCTCCTATTCTACAATCTGTTCAAAATTTCAAATTATCTTGATTTAACAAAAAATTACTGAAAGGGTTGTCCTAAAAAGTTGAAGCAAAGGATGTCATTGTTAAATCGGCTACTAGCCTTCAAACTAGACTTGGCTCAGCACTCACCACCAATAATAATATTAACATTAGTCAAGACCCATAAAGTCACAGGCATATTTTAAATGGGTTGTCAGTGCTGATAAACTTAAGACGAATAGAAAATGCAACCTTTTAAGTGAGAAACTGCAACCTTTTATGTGCCTAAGGAAACCTAATCTTGATCCAATCAGATAAGATACAGTAAAGCAATCTGCTTATTAGTCACAGAAGGTAAAACTGGTCTTTAACGCTAATTCTGCATAAGAATTAGAATTGTCAGTCACCCATCAAACATTTTAAAACCCATTCCCCAACACGGCTCCCCGAACCCTCACTCCCCAAAGGCTCCCACTCAAAACCTACAATTCCCTACAATCAGAAAGACCCCTCCACCCAGAAACAGGAGTTCCTGGGGAGGTAAGCCTTCCTCAGAAAGGGTCCGGGAAAGCAAGGAGGGTTTGAGCCGTGCCGTACCTGCGTGTTGGATTCGTGAAGTCTGTGCTCCGCGGAGAGATGATGCCTGAGGAGGAGGGCTCTCTTGTAGTTACGAGTCCCCCTCGAAAGCTCATCGTGGCCCACTATGGGCAAGTCCCCACTGCCCCCATCCTCGGGAGTCTTTTGGCACCAGGAGCAGGACATGAGGCCAGTGTCCTGGCAATACTGCAGCCAAGAAAACTCCTTCAGCCAGGAGGTTTGGAAAGAACAGTGCAGCTTCTGCAGGAGGGACTTGGGCCGGGCCAGCGGGAAGTGCTGGACGCTCTCTCCTTCCCCGGCTCCCACGCTGCTGCCCTCCGCCTCATCACCCCCATCGCCTCCCGACCGCCTGCTGCTGCTGCAGCTGCCGCCTTCCGCCCCGCTGCCGTCGCCCAGACTCGCCCCCTCCTCCTCGTCCTCGCTGCTGTCGCTCAGGGACGCCCCGTCCTGCACCAACTCTTTCCCCTCCAGCACATCCAGCTCGAGGTCCTCGTCAGCCGTCCCCCGCCCATTGAAGTGCCTCGGGGGCCACGCCGAGGCCTCCGCGCTGCCGCCGCTGCCATTGTTACTGAGACCCCCGCCACCGCCTCCTCGGAAGGCCAGAGTCCGGCGGTTCCTCTCTGCGAACATGGGGCCCCCGGCGCCGCCGCTACCGCCGCCGCCACCGCCCAGCGAGGCGGGGCCGCCCCCGTCCTGCGCGAGAAGCAGGTCCTTCCCTTCCTCAGCGGCGGCGGCGGCGGCGGCGGCTGCTGCAGGGGCAGGGGCGGCCGTGGTGGCGGCGGCCTCCAGGTCTTCGGGTTCCAGGCCCTCCAGTTCCACTTCCTCGTCCGCCCCCCGCCCATTGAGCTGCTGTTGCTGCCGCGGCTGTTGCTGGGGCGGCCAGGCCGAGGCCTCCCCGCCGCCACCGTTATTGTTCGTGGAGCCGCCGCCGCCGCCGCCGCCGCCGCTGCTGGCGGTGACCAGCCCGCCTCCTCGGAACGCCAGCGTCCTGCGGTTCATCTCAGCGAACATGGCGCGCGCCGCCGCAGCCGCCCGGTGCCCCCGGCTCGCGCCCGGTCTCGAGCTCCGTCTCGCGCTCGCTCCGTGCCCCCGTCTCGCGCGCTCCCTCGCTTTGCTCCCCCTCCTCCTCCTCCTCTTCCTCCTCCTCCCCCGCCCCCCTCCCACCCACCCACCCACCCCCTACCCCCGCCCCTCACGCCCCGGTCTCGCGCTCCTCTTCTCTCCCCCCTCCCTTCCCTCCGGTCTCGCGCTCACGGTCTCTCTCACGCGTCTGGCGCTCGCCTGGCTTCTTCCTTGGGCCGTTCTCCTCCTCCGCCCCCCTCCGTGGCGATTTCGAAAAGCGCTTCGCGGGAAAGGTTAGGGGGCGGGGGGAGGTGGCGGTGGCGGAGGCAGCGGCGGCGGCGGCGGCGGCGACGGTGGTGGCGGCGGCTGCTGCGGTGGAGGAGGCAGTCGGGGGTGCGTGGGGCCTTCAAAGTTGAGAGGCGGAGAGTAGGGAGACCCTCCCCTGCCCCCCTTCGGAAGGCCAGCGAAAAGAGAGAGAGCCTTCTCTCGAGGTGCACGAGTCCGAACCCCGCCGCCAGCCTCCGGAGCCGAGGGGACTCGCGGCGCGCCGGGCGGCCGGCTTCCACCATATAAAAAACCGACAATGAACCCGGCGGAGCGTTTCCGTCCGACCAGGCCCTGGCGGAGGTCGAATGGCAAATGAACAACGGACTGTGCGCCCACAATGCACCGGGGTAGCAGTAACCGCTGGAGGGGGAGAGGGTGGGGGCCGGGCTGGGGAGGGGGGCTGGGCTTGGGGGTGGGGGGGGCGCCAGGGGAACGGGAAAGGGGCTGGGCTGGGCCTGTGGGGGGGAGCGGAAAGGAAGCCGGACCGGGGGGGGGGGGGGGGGGGGGGGAAGGTGAGTGGGGCGTGGGAGGTGTCACCCACGAAGGTGAGAGGATTGTTGGGGGCTTGGAGGGAAGGGGGCCTGGTCTGAGGGATGAGGAGGAAGGCCGGGCCGGGCGAGGAACAGCTGGCGAGTGTCAGGTCGTGGTGCGTTCGCTCCAGCCCGCCCGCACCTCCTCGCCCCCGGCCCGCCGGCCCGCCCGCCTGCCCGGTTCTCCGGTCCTGAGCCACGAGCTAACAACCCCGGGACGAAGTGTTTTGAAAATAATCTCCGCGTAGGGAGCCGGGTTATCCAGCCTTCGGCGTTTGGTCCGTGGTGGGTGGGAGTACCCTGAGTAACTGAACTTATGTTCGTCCTTTCACAAAGGCTGGACCGGGCGATGCATTGGGAGTGAGATGATTGCACCATGGACACCTCCTCCTCTGATGCATTGTGTCTGTGGGTGAATGCGTGTGAGGGAGCCAGGGAGGCAGCACCCCGGGCCCAAGGCAATAATCATTTCACAGAAATGCACCGCCCCGAGTGTCTTATTGCTGTGATGAAATGGAAATTTAAATAAAAGGTCGAACACGTGCGTTCACTGGGAAGTATTGACATGGGTGTTACATCACCGGCAGCCAATCAGATAACTCCAGTTGTGTTTATATTTCTACAACCACCTTGTGAGTATTACAGTATGTCATAACGTTATAAATATTAGGCAGGGTTTTCCCCGGAGTGGGGAGGAGTCAGCTTATACGGTATTAGTGTGTGGCACGCAGATAGTGCATTTAAGATAACAGTCTTCATTTTAAAAAAAATTCACTTGAATGGTTTCATTTTTACTGTAAGCCAGAAGTAATTAGAGGTACAAATTTGAAATGAAAATAAAGCTGCCTTAATATAGTCTTAGAAAAGGTTTTCTGACTTTTACTCATTTGAGGATGGCCGTTATTTTAGGTAAAAGTGCTTGTGTATCTTAAATGATGCCTAATGTTTAAATTAAACTGATCTGTTTTTAAATGTGAACTCACCGATTTTGCAAAACTTTTTCAAGTAAAATTATTATTTCCAATATGAAGTTTGATTGTGTTTTTTTTTTTAACTATTTCAAAATCAATGTTGAACGTTTGACTTTACACTGGTTTAAGGAACCCTCCCTCCCTATCAGTATAAATACTGCAATTCTTATGCAGTGGTATGTAATTTTAAGAGTCTTGGCTGGGGGCACTGAGAGAAGTTAAATGACTTGCCCTGGGTCATATAGGTCATTTCAGAGTTGAGACTTGAACCTAGGTTTTTCTGGCTATTGCCTTTCTGTAAGTAATATCCAGGGGTGATAAAAGTTAGTAAAAATTAAGTGACTCTTAAAGTTTTATGCATCTTATGATTTTTGGTTGTGAGATTCTTGCTCTGATTTCTGGAGTACTATTTGCAGTTTAATTTTTTGTATTTTCATTTTAAAGTAAAAATAATACTATACTGCCTTCTATGCCGTCTAATTATGAAACCTTAGAAAATATCATACCATATATCTAATTAATTTGCTTACAAATTAAAATGTGATTTTTCTGGAAGAAATTTTATGAATTGTTTTAACACTTTTAAATTAACATAGTATGTCTTTATATCATTGGCTTAGAGTCAATTACTAAATGCAATTTTCATTTAATGCAATGCTGTTTCAAGTAGAATCAAGTAGAATGTTTAATGCTATCTCTCCTAAACATATAACTTTTAACAAAATCAATTCTGCTTTGTACATTAACTATGTAAAGATGACGCTACTCACCACTGGTAAAGTAACGATTTTTGTGGTTTTTGCCCAGTGAGGTAGATTACTTAATTCAACTGTGATGTCCACGTTATTATTTGGCTAATTTGGTGACCAACAATAGAGGTATCTGATCTGGTGAAGAGTGTAATCTGTGGCCCTGGAGCTAGGGGTTTTTGTTTTTTTTTTCCTCTCTGAATCAGTTAACTAGCCTTTAAGATTTACCCTTTGGCATTATCACCATGTTCTAGCTGTACATTTTATGAATATCTGATATATTTCAACTATTTCAGATGAACAACAACTTAGCATATTAGTAGTATATTACTTTTTTCTTAAATTGATCCTTCTATTAAAAAAAAAACATGGCATTTTGCAAAAAAAATAGTTTCATCACACTAAAGGAAAAAAGTAACAAAGAAGTAACTTTTCCAGGGTCAGGGGTAATAGGAAGTTTTGATTTTGCAGTCAGTACTTTCAATGTTGAGTTTTTCCTTTTTTTTTTTTCCAAAGCAAAAAATTAAGACTTTCTTTTCATTTTCTATGATGTTTGTCTGTGATGGTAAAGTACCAAAAATTTGATGTGTACCAAATTGTAAATGTGCCAAGAAGTGACTTTCTGACATAGTTCTTATATTTTTGTAACATGCACATTACCTTCTACACTACTATTGTATTTAAACCTGGACGTTTTAGCTAGTGATAAATGATTATCCAGTTGATAACAACAGGTGGCTTTGTCATTTCACAAAATCCCTGAATCCTTAGCAGTCAGACAACTCTAGAACACTGTCAGTTGTTTGCATAGAGATCCAGAAAGGATGATAGGGATGAGGTGGAGGAGGGGTGATATGACATATTTAGTATCTTCTAGTGAGAGAAATCTGGTAAGCAAATGGGGATCCCCTGCTCTCTAAGTGGGCACCCAGGAATTTCCCCACCCTTTCCATATTCCTACTAGCAAATAGAAATCCTTTCTTCTGACCCTTAAAAGCCTACATTTCCTATCGAGGTTCTGCCAGATTAAGGAAATTCCCACTCTATTGGGGAACCCCAGGAAGATGGGAGAGCCCCACTTCAGATCTAGATACAAACCACTGAACCCCACTAAAGAGATTGTAGATAGCCTCAGTAGTTATGGTTCATTAGATGTTTAATCTTGTTAATGGCATCTCATTAAATTTGCGTCTGTCTTGTGTGATAGCTATTACTCTGCTCCTCTGTAGTTTATATTCAGTACTCACTTGTTTTTGAATACATTTTGCACTGTAAACCTTTTGGAAGTAGATAAGTGACTTTAAATCTTTTTAAGTCCCCTAAGATCCTATCACCACCTTGCTTTTTTAAATGCAAATAGATACTCTGAAACAAGCTTAATTGCATCAGAGTGACACTGATTTTTTTCATTCTTAATGCTTTTAAAGTTCTTTTTTCTTCTACAATAAGTTTGGAGGGCACAGGGTGGTATAGAGAGAAAATCCTGTAAAAGTCATTCAGTGTTTTGAGATTGCAAATTGAAAATCAAATTAGTTAACAACAAAAGGGCAAAGCCTTCTAATAATAATGGCTTATATTTGTAAAGCATTTTATAGATCTCCAAATAGTTCTTTCATATATATATCATTTGTTCCTCTGAGATGAAGCAATTTTAATTATTCTCATTTTTAAAATGAGGAAACTGAAACTCAGAGATATTTGGGCCATAACAGCTATCTAGACCAGTAAACCTATGTCTTCTAATTCCAAGTCTATCGCTCTTTCCTCTATGCCATACTGTATGTAATGTCACTATATATAAAACAAATGAGTTAGTGGTTAGCACAGTACCTGGCACCTAGTAGGCACTTAATAAATATTTATTGGTTATTGATTCATTTAGTATAGGTAATCTTATGGTTTATAATATGCTTGGATTTTTCTTCTTGCCTTGCAGTATATTAAAATGGAGTTAGAAACTTTTAATACCTTAAAAGTGTTTGCCTGAAGCAAATGATGAAGACAGTTTGAGGGTCTGTATTGCCGTACTCAATTGGGTACCAAAATATATTGGACTGTCCTTTGTAGTCTCACTAGCAAAACCATTCATCTTGATGGCTTCCCCTAATTTCCCATCCTCAGCTGATCTTCCAGTGGACTATTTAAAGCTGCCATAGGTCACCTTGACCTTGCCCCAACTATTGCTCAGAATCAACCGGGCTAAGCTGTTGTAGCAAGACCCAAGTTCCACTGTTGATCTCCCCTTGACTATATCAGACTATCTAAAGCTACCATGGCCCAGGAAATTGTCCAGGTGGTGTGTAGCACAGCAAGAAAAGCCAATAATTAACTGCTGGCTTTCCCATTTCAGAGACAACACAGAGTAACCTGTGACTTTGTTCATGGAATTGCTTGCTTTTAACCTGCCTGCTGGGATGCTGTTCTTTGTTGGGAAATTTGGCATTTTTTTTTCTTTTTTGATTAAAGAGAGCAAGGAAAAAAATGTCTTAAACTACTGAATTAAATTTTGTGCCAAATTTCTGTAAATATATAATTCTTTTTTTGGGACTGGACTTGTGATTTCCTTGTTTGGAGAGAAAAAGCATCCTCTCTACCAGGGCAGATTTTGCAATTGCTATGCAACTTTCAGCCTTAGAGCCTGGCGATATTAAAGATTAGTTGATTTTACCCATAGCTAGTATGTGTCGGAGAGCAGTACTTGTACCTAAATCACACTGACTCCCAGGCCAGCTTTCTCAATTGCTAAGGTGCCTCTAACTATGATAATTAAAATATATTAGTAATACTTTGTTACTAAGGTCTTTCTAAGCCACTTAAACTGAATTACTGACATTATTTAATTCCTACAACAACCATATGAATTATTTAAGGGGTGGTTATTATCCTCATTTAACAGATTAGGAAACTGGAGACAGGTTAAAGTTAAATGACCTGCCTAAGGTCATTCAATGAGTCAGAAGAAGGAAGTACTACACTGGGCTCCAGGTTGCCATTCCAGTGAATGATGCACTAGTATAAATTGCCTTAGCAATTAAATTATATATTGTGTGTTTTTAAATGTTGCATAATACATTGTTGCATGATATATTTCAAACTGCAGAATATCTAAATGTAATCATTTTTTCCTGATCATAATTTAATATCCTTACAAAAGCTATGAAATATTTTTAGTTGATATTATTGGTCTTCTGTCAAATGCCTCAGGGTCATCTGTTTATCATCCTAGAGTATGAGAATTCCAGGTGTTACTGTTTAAGCTTCTTGCTTCAGTTAAATTTTGCCTTTGTCCCCTACTTTTAATACACATTAATTTTGAGAAAATTCACTTATGAAAGATATTTGGATTGATTCTAGAATTAAAGGGGGCTATATCAGATTGTGCACCGTCTTGGAAAGGGAGGTAGGGAGGGAGAGAAAAATTAAAAACTCAAAAGCTCATGGAAGTGATTGTTGATAAATCAAAATAAGTTAATAGAAAAATTTACAAAAGGCGGGGGGCTATCTTCCAAGATTTTATGTGCCATTCACAGTCATCAGATCACAGTTTTAGAGTTGGAAGGCACCTCAAAAGTTGTACAAACTAATGAACTAATTTGTATTAAGCTACTCAGAGAAAGACACTAAAAGTGTAAGGTAGTTTTATTATATTTTACAGGAGCTCTTCAAAAGCTTATTTCAGCGGTTATGAAGCTAAAAGTAGGAAACCCCCCCCGCCCCCGCCAAGTGTGATCAACTTTGTCTCCACATTTTTTGAATCTGTCCTGCTTTGACACTATCCTCATTTCCCTTATCACATGTTGCTTGGACCATTTCTCTCCCTCCAGTTTTTCCTTTTTTCTAGCCCATCCTTTACATAACTGACCAAATAATCTCCTTAATATTAAATGCTTAATAATGTCCTTACCCTGCTCTAAAACCTTCAGAGCCCCATACTTGTTGCCCATAAGATAAAGTACAGTCTTCTTAGCCTGGCCTTAAGGACTTCCACCATCTTCTACCTGCCTTTCTGGCCTTCACATCACTTCGTTCTACACAGTTTGTCACATATTTTATAATATAATATATTATATAATATAATAATAATATATGTTCTTCATTAAGCAGATATAGGTTAATAAAACATAAAGCAGAAGATTATTTGCCTGATAAAAGGGCTTATAAAATATTTTTCATTAGCAAGCTTCTTTAGTATATTTAAACTGTGGTTCTCTACATTTAACTTTTATATGCAGCATTTGAATTTGAATTTTTACTTAAAAAAAGCACCTTCACAAGTACAAGGTAAGAGAAGTGTGTGACTAGATGATGCATCTGAAAAAGGTCTCATGGTTTTAGTGGACTGCCAGCCCAGTGTAAGTCAAAAATGGGAAATAGGATCCAAAAAAGATACTGCAGTCTTAGGCTACATTAAGACAGATATAATATCAAAGAATAGGGAGGCAAGGGTGCTGCTCTACTCTGCTGGAGTCAGGCTACAGCTGGAGTATTATGTTCAGTTTTGCTTGATACATTTTAGGAACCTAAATAACTTTATAGAGGGACAACTAGGTTGGCCGAGGGGCCATAAGTTCATGCCATACAGATTACTTTAAGAAATTAGGAGTGGGGGCAGCGAGGTGGTGCAGTGGATAGAGCTCCGGCCTTGAACTTAGGTTCTCCTGACTCCAAACCTGACCTCAGACACTTGACGCTTACTAGCTATGTGACTTTGGAGTAAGTCACTTAACCCGGATTGCCTCACCAAAAAAAAAACAAAACAAAAAAACAAAACAGAAAGTAGGAGTGTTTAGCCTGAGAAAAAGAAGGTTTGAGGAGAGGGGGGACATGATGGCTTAATTCTTTGCTTCAGAGAGCATAGGGTGTTACACATATGCTTATACAGACTACAAAGATAAGCTTTAATTCTATGCAACAAACATTTATTAAGCTTCTTGTGCTATTTGGCTCTGGAGTTGCAGAACTAGGTTTAATGGGTGGGAGCTGCAAGAAGGCAATTTTAGGCTGCATGTAGGGGGAAAGTTCCTAACCACTAGAGCTAGCCAATAGTGGGCCAGTTTCCTTAGCAGGTAGTGAGTCTGCCCAGTGGTGGCCTTCAAACAGTTTGGAAGATCACTTTTCAGAAGTTTTCAGTTTTGGGTTAAAGTCCTCCACAGTCTAACCTCAGAATAAAATAAAAACCCTTCAACCTGACATTTAACCCTTCTTCAGTCTAGACTCCTTCCCCGACCCTCACTCTCCAATAGAATATTAGCTTTTTAAGGGTTCCTAGGATTGTACATTTACAACTTAAAGGAACTTTGAGAAGTCATCTAGTCCAACCCCTTTCAGTTTACAGATGAGGAACTGAGGCTGGAAGAGGTTAAGTTATTCGCCCAAGATCAAACAGGTAATAAGCAGAACTGAGACTCGTGGGTTGTTTTATTTTTTTGTCTCTAACTGCATTGCCTAGCGTAGCTCTTTGCACTAGAAAAGTAATTTGTTGAATAAAAGTACATCTTTGTAGGGTGCATAATACATGTGTAACTCCCTGTACTGTTTGAAGTAGAGAATGTATATATACAATAAATAAATAATATTAAAATATAGGAAAAAATAACCTGACATCACTTGGCAGAGATATATATATATGTATGTATGTATAAATGTTTATATGTTTGCTTGCCCATGGTATTAAAATAAGAGTAAAGAACTTTAATAAAGTCTAGGGCTATGAGGATATATTTTTAAATCTCTTCAGTTCTTTAAGCAGGACTACTCAGTAATTTTCTAATCTATGAATGCTTTTTGTACGAGTTTTATAAGAATTCAAATCACAGTATAAAGTTAAAACACTTTGGGATTTCAGTTTCTGTACTCTGGCCAACCGCTATTCTCACATGACTTTACTCATTGATTTATTCTCTGATAGTAGACAAAATGGAAATTAAATTAACGTCTTCCCCAAATGTAAATCCTTTCTATGCTAAAAACTTTCATTTTATGGGCAACTATAAAATAGGAGAAACATAATAATAGATATTTGATGTTTAGATTTTTATTAAACTGCATTTTATAAAATCACATATAACAAAATCTTTTAAATTTACTTTAGTGGGTCTACTGTAAATATTTAGTCTATGGCTGCTTAGCTCACTTAGTTAAAGCACTGTGCTAATGAGGCCAAGGTCATGGGTTTTATTCCCCCTGTGGGTGAGTTAACTTTGCTTTGTTCCATAGCTGGGGCCCTAACCCTCACCAGCTGTCTCACAAATGTAAACTCTTGACCATAAAGAGAACCACGTGTGAAATGTGAAAGGACCAATAGGATGACAGTGTCACAGAGACTATACAGAATCATTTCAAACAGAAATTGTTAGTATATTGTAGTAGAAAGAGTTCTGGATTTAAAGTAAAAAAAATCTTGGGCTCTTCTACTTGCTTACTTATCCCTTCCTTCCCCCTTGGCTTTCTTGGCATCACTTGGTTCTCTTTCTGTTCATTCTCCACCTCCTTTGCTATTATTGTGATTATCACCCCCTCCTCCCCTTTCAGCTTTGTTTTCGGCTTTCTTATCTCATCAGTTTCCATGAGTTCAGTTATCCTGCATATCTATTCTATTCAGGCAAAAATATCCAGCCTTCATCTCTCCTGAACTCCAGGTCCATATCTCCAACTGCCTGCTAAACATTTCTACCTAGATGTTTCATAGACACCTTAAAACAGTTCATTATCTTCTCCCCCAAAACTGCTTCTTTCCCTGATTTTCCTATATTTCTATTGGGAGCATTGGTATCCTTACAGTCACACATGTGCACAACTTTAGAGCCACACTTGACTCTTTACTTTCCCTTACGCTACCTATCTAGTCAGTTGCTAAGTCCTGTTCATTTTACCTCCGCATTGTCTCTCCCGTCCATTCCCACTTTTCTCATGTAGCTATTACCTATTTTAGGCCCTCATCACCTCACCTGGACCATTGCAATAGCCTTGCTTTTAGTCTCTTCCCCATTTTCAATCTGCCTTCACACACCAATTTAATATTCCTAAAGCACATTCCTAACTGCATAAGTATATGACTATGTCACTTCCATACTCATAAATCTTTAATTACTTTGAGAAAATACAAACTCTCTAGCCTGGTATTTAAAGCCTTTTACAATCTGGCTTCCATCTACCTTTCTAGCCATACTTCACATTGCTCCCCTTTATGTGCTCTACATCCTGCTTAAATTGGCCTACTAGGAGTTCATAAAACTTGATGTTTCACCTCCTTCCCTCATGCCTTTGCACAGTTTATACTCCGTGCTTCAGATACAGCTTCTTCATTTCTGCCTCTTAAAATCTCAATTCAGGTACCACCTCCTGCATGAACTCTTTCCTGATTCACCCGTACTTCATGCTTTCCTTTCAAAGTGTTTTAAATTTACTTTTGTTTACATGTTGCATTTCCCCCCTCTCTCCTTAGAATCAAAGCCCTTGAAGATGACAGCTATTGTTATTGTATTTTTATCCTCAAAGTTCCAGATGAGTACTAGGCAGTTAATAAATGGTTATTGAGTCAACTTACTACTTGTATGACATTAGGAAAGTCCATTTACCTCTGTAGACCTCAGTTTCTTCTTTTGCAAAACCAGGGGTTTGGCTCACTGTGGGCTGTTAGAAAAGAGGGAGGGGTTTATCTGGAAATACTGTGATGTCTAAACAGAAGATATCCAACTTTTAAAAATGGGGGTGGGGTGGCTCTATTCATCTCAAAGTTCCCTTTTAGCTCTAAATTTATGTTCCTAATTGTCTGTTGTTCTGAAGATTCATTAGATGGTTGCACCTTCATATCAGAAAAGAAAAAAATAATTCTATAGAGATGCCAACACTACTTCAGCCCCTAAAGATGAATTTTTACAAAATGTGGATGATCCAGAAAACACAGTGACTCCTGCTTTTACTTCAATTTTTGAAGAGGTCACCACTGATGTCAGACATAAAGAAATGACTGTCATAAATATGCCACTGGGCAGGAGAGTATGGATGGATAAACACATTGTAAACAATTCAAAGTACTTGCCCTATTGCACAGCTCATCTGTGATATCTTCATGTTTAAAGGACAACATGTTATTTTGATTGCTGAGAACTTTTAAATACAATAGGAAAGTCACTTTTTTTTTCCTATAAGGGTAATAGGGTGATAATTTAGAGTTTAAGAGTTTCTGTTATGTTGTGCAAAGTTGTTATGCCTCCCTGGTCATTAAAATAATGAGGCTCACTGAACAAGTACAATTCAAGTGCATGGCACATTTTTCTCCTTGATTTTGTAACCTAACTGCCAAAACATTGACTTTTAAACATCAGGATTTTCAATTCCTACTGGAAGAGTAAATAACCAAATTTATATTGCTTTGCATCACATGCTCAGGGTTACATTTATCTAAACTGTTGAGAAAAAGTGAAAAATGAGAGCACAGCAAGCTAGGGCTATGAGATAGAAAGTATCAATATATGTATTGACCCAATAACTACAACACGCTATTAGGTGTCACAGAACAAGAGAGTTGGGATAATGTTCCTTATTTATTACTGAATAAGTTTGAAGACTTACTATGAGGCACTAATTATACAAATGTCATCTTCAGTTTGACAGATAAGTTACAGCATACTGGAAGTTTGCAAAGGTGGCATATGTCAGACTTTTTGACGTCAAGGCTCTCAGATGAGTGGAGCCAATATTTTGGATGATAGAATCAGGAACCCAAAGATCTCAAGATTAAAAGGATAGGTCAGATAAGTGTAAAAGTCACTGCTTAAATTAAAAAAAAAATTGCTCAAATGCAACACAGGGGAATGGAAGAGCAAAAGATAGCTGGTTAGCAATTCGTCTGAAAGAACCCGAGTTTTTTGTTGGACACAATGCAACATGAATCACTGGTTTGATGGTAGCCAAGAAAACTAATTGGATCTTGAGCCACATTAATAAACTATAGTGACCAGAATGACAAAGTTCTTTAATTTTATTTTTAGTTTTCAACATTCACTTTTATAAGTTCTAAATTTTTCTCCACTCCCTCCTCCCCTAGATGGCATGGAACTTGATATGGGCTATACATGTGTGATCATATTAAACATTTCCACATTAGTCTTGTAAAAGAAGAATCAGAACAAAAGGGAGAAAACATTAGAAAGAAAATACACAAAAAAAGGGAAAATATTATTCTTCAATCTGCATAGTTCTTTCTCTGGATGTGGATAGCATTTTCCATCACGAGTCTTTTGGAATCATCGTAGATCATTGCATTGCTCAGAAGAGCAAAGTCTAACAAAGTTGGTCATTGTACAATGTTGCTGTTACTGTGTGTACTGTTCTGGTTCTGCTCACTTCACTCAACATCAGTTCATTCAAGTCTTTCCAGGTTTTTCTGAAGTTCACTTGCTCACATTTGTTATGGAACAATAGTATTCTACACAGAATGACAAAGTTCTTAAGTCCCCCTTATTCAACAACAAGAATTCATCTTCCTGTTGTCAGTAGATTTGACTAAACGTCTTGGATGTAAGAAACAGTTGCACATTTAAACTACCCAGAGAAAAGTTTCACAACATTCTTGTAGTCTGACAATCCTCACTGTCAAAGTTCTTATGTCTAACTTAATTCTTTCATGCTGCATTTTGTTGAGTTAAAGAGCAGCTGGTCACCAGCCTCCATATAATAACCCTTCACGTACTTGAGTACTATTATTAAGTCTCGTTTTAGTGTTCTATAATCCAGGCTGAAAAATCCCAACTCCTATTTTCTTACCCTTTAATCATCTTTGTGATTCTGTTTTGAACACTATCCACCTTCTATAAATCACTTAAATTGTGGAGCCCAATTCTGGATATAGTACTTTAGTAAAGAAAGTAACTTGCATTAAAAAACAAAAAACATTTTCTACATACTATACTATAGTACCTTTATTGTTCATTTACTTCATTTCTGCTCCCCCACCCCAATGTAAGGGCATTCCTACTTAAGGAATCACAAATTTTCAATAAACTAGATTATTCCTGTATGATATTAGTGAACTTTTGAACATTTATTTGTGTGTACCTGTTGAATGTGATGTCCAACACTCCTCTGATTGACTGAAATAAGTAGTTTTAATAGTTGCCAGATGAATTGCAGTTTTATCTGTCACATGAATTTTAGTAATTGTAATATCTCTTCCCTGGCCCCAATCCACCTTTCAGCTTTATTTCACATTACTTTCTTTTTTGCACAGTACACTCCAGTGAAATTGGCCTTCCTATTCCTCATCTCCATGCCTTTGTCCTGGCCAGCCATCATGCCTAGATTGTACTCCCTCCTTGATGCCTTCCCTTGGAATCATCTTCTACATTAAGCCTTTCCTGAGTTTTCCCTAGGTACCATAGTCTTTCTCCAGAAATTATCTTGATCCCTTTTTGTTTAATGTACCTATCTATATACATTTAAATTTACTTCCTCACCACCTTTTTGTCTGTTGTCTTGCTTACACTGTCTACACTGCATCTCCCCACCCCTTTCCAGTTCTGTAATCATAATCAGATCAACTTTGGCACTGCTCTGGAAGTTTTGTTGTTCCACTCCCCAGTTCCATTCAAAACTAACTTGCCAAACCAAAATACTCATCCCTGGCCACCACACCCCTTTTGTGTTGGGTCTCAGTCTCTCTCTCTCTCTCTCTCCCTCTCTCTCCCCCTCTCCTCACACCTTCCCCCCCCCCCCAGTTAGAATGCAAGCTTCTTGAGAGGGGGGCCTGATTTACTTTTGTCTTTGTATTCCCAGCTCTTAGCATAGTGCCTAGCAAACAGCAAGTACTTAATAAATACTTACTGATTGATTGAGGATGAAGTGGAGGTGAGGTTAAACATCTCAACATTTAGTAAGTGCTTAGTAAATAGAGAAAAGTTTGGTAAGATAGTTTAGCTAAGGTAATGTCTCTAGCCTTACTATCCAATAGGAAAGTATCACATACAAAAATAACTGATAAAAATAATACGTGCATAAGAAAGTGCAAAGTGTTATGAGGGAGGGTAAAAAGGGAGAAGGGAAAAGGTGATCACATTGGAAATCAGGAAAGACTCTCTGGAAAAGGAGTTTTAGTTGGGTTTTAAAGAACAGATAGAAATTCAAATAACAAATAGGGATAGGTAGTGTAGGAAGGTAGGTAGATCCATTGTCATTTTGAAAAGCAATTTGAAGCTGTCTTTTGAGTCATTATGCTTGTGTGTACCCTTTGACCTAGTAATAACTACAATTAGGTATATATCACAGAGATCAGAGAAAGGACCCATATTTGCAAAAATATTTGTAGCAGCACCATTTGTTAAAACAAAGAACTAGAAACATAATGAGTACCTATCAACTCTAAACATTTGAACAGAATTATGTATTAGAATAGTATGCCATAAAAAATGACAAAAGCTGCAGATTCAGAAAAGCCTTAAAGAGGTATATGAACTGATACAGAGTGAAATCAGCAAAACTAGGGAAACAATTTATACAATGACATCAATGAAGTAAAATAAAACAAACTTTGAAGATTTCTGAACTCTGATTAATGCAATGACCAATCATAACTTCAGAAAATTGATGATGAAATATGTTTCTCACTTCTTGGCAAATAAGCAATGTACTAGAAGTACAGAATGTGGCATAGATTTTCAGATATAGACAGTAGCATATTGATTTTTTTTCTCAACAAAGTTGTTTTAACAGAGCTGGGGGAGGAAGGTAGAAATTGTAGGTAGTGATAATGATGCAAAAAAAATTGATATCAGAAAGATATCAATAAAATTGTTTTTTAAAATCCACAGAAGAGAGGAGAAGAAAGTTCAGAATGTGACCCAGGTAAGTAGGACAGTTTTATTATCATGTCAAATTTGATAGACACTTAAAATTGCTAATTGTGTACAGAACAATAAGTAGTCCCAGTTGAGCTAGAAAATCAAGCATATGAAGGGAAGTAGCATGATATAAGACTGAGCAAAGAGAGTAGTTCAGATTGTGAAAGCTAAAGAATTTGAACTTAGTTGGCGTTTTACAACTATTGAAAGGTTCTGAGCAGGAGAATGAAGTGTGATCAGCAGGACAACTCTTAGCTATTATGACAACTAGAAAGATGGTAGTGGGAATAGAGAGGAGGGTATGAATACTACAGATAGGAAGGTAAAATTCAAAGGACTAACTAGCTAGTGAGGGGAAATATATTCATGTTTTCAGACATGGAAGGTTGGGTAAAATGATGCAATAGAGAAGTCAGAAGGAAATACATGTTTTGGGGAAAAGATGGTAAGTTCTGGTTGGGACATTTAAGAAAAGATGAAGGTCTGTAGCCTAAGAGAATTTAGGGCAGGAGATAGAGCTTTTGGAATCATCTATACAGGGTGATGGCTGAAGAAAGGAGCAAAATGGGGATTACCAGGGGAATATAAAGAGAGAAGAAAGAAAGGCTGAAGACAAAACCTTGAGTATCTACCATAGGAGGTTGGGAGGAGAATGGGCCAGAGCCACATCAGAGAAGGAGCTTTTAGAGATATAGAACCAGAAAAAGATAGGGACTGCAGCTAATCAAGAAGAGAGTATCCTGAAGGAGTGAATTGTAAAGAATGTCCAATGTTAGTAAGATAAAGGATGATGAAGGCAGAAAAATACTGTTGAATATAGCAACTCAGTGACCTTAGAACAGTTTCAGTCAAATAGGAATGGGAGGCAGATTGAAAGGATTTGAAGAGAAAGTGAACGGTGAGAAAGCAGAAGCATCAGGTATAATTTTCTCAAGAATTTTCCCAATAAAGGGGAGAAGAGATAGTTGGGGAGCAAACATTTGTTGTTGTTCAGTTGTGCCCAGCTCTTTGTGACCCCACTTGGGGTTTTCTTGGCAAAGATACTAGAGTAGTTTGCCATTTCTTTCTCCAGCTCATTTTATAAATAAGGACACTGAGGCGAACAAGGTTAAGTGACTTGTCCAGGGTCACACAAGTAGTATCTGAGGCCAGATTTGGACTCAGGTTTTTCTGACTTCCCGACTCCAGGCCTGGCAATCTATCCACTATGCCACGTAGCTGCCCCTGAACAAGCATTTATTAAGTACCTCTATATGTCAGGCAGTATGCTAGGTACTTAGATGGGGCATTAGGGTTTAGGGGAGACCTTTTTAGGATTAGAAAGATATGAATATGTTTATAAGGCCAATTGAATTTGTGAAAAAGGGGATGAACTGGTCATTCATTATTTTTAGTTACTCTTGGCACTTGGATAAGTGTTAATTTGCAGAGCTGCCCTACACACTCGGTTCTGAAATGACATCAGTTTTATTTCATGATGCCACCTGAAAAAAGTGCTCAGAGCATAATTTCAATATGACTTCAAAGTCAACTAAATAAAGGAAATGGTTGGAATTATGGACAGAATTTAGCTGCTGCTGAAAAAAACCCATCCCACAAAATGTCACCTGTTACCTTACAGCAGTATTACTAAACTGTTACATCGACAGCGTACTGTCAAATGTTGCATTCATGGATGAAAAACTAGAACACTGAAAAGACAGTGACAGCTTGGGAAAACTTACAGGTTGAGTTTGGTATAAATGATAGACCATAAAATAGAACTACATTCTTACCAGGTGAGGAGGGGGCAGGTTGGTTGGGGAGAAAGGAGGAGCAGCAACTGTCTAAACAGCCGCTGGCATGTCACATGGTCCTACAGTAATATCCAAATCAGATTCAGTTCTAGACAGGTTTATTACTGCTACGTCTATATCTTATGCAAGACAAAAGCCTTCAGATCTACATTTTAGAGTGCAATCATTCCAAAGATGTAAAAACAGTGTTGATTGCAACTTGGATGTACCAAATCAATCATGTAAATGGCATTGCATCTACACAAATCTTCCAGATCAGCACACCAAACTAACTAAATGTTTCACAGTTAGCTAAAGGGAATAAATAATAGCAAGGTAGAGGAATATCAAAACATGTAGTGAAACATAATTAGAATCAAAAGTGTCAACAAGGTTGGCAACAGACTGTTGACATGAATAATAAGAAATCTAGTGACTGTAGAGGTTATTATAAGCTATAGGGAAGGAAATAAGTATTTATATGGCACCTCCTATGTGCCAGGTGCTTTTTGCAAATGTTATCTCATTTGATCTTCACAATAACCCTAGGAGAGAAGTACTATTTTTATCCCCATTTTACAGTTGAGAAAACAGAAGGAAACTGAGGTTTAAGTGACTTACCCAGGGTCACACAGCTAGTGGCTGAGGGTTGATTTGAGCCCCTGACTCCAGGTCTAATGCTCTATCTACTTGTACTACCAGCTGCCTCCATTTTTTTTTTTTCATTAACTGCCTAGCTATGGCGAGGACAGCAAATCTGTTCTGTATTTCTAATGTTCCTTCATGCTCTTTGCTCTCTATATATGCTCTTTGCTATATGGTTATTTAAAGTTTGAACACAGCCTGAATAACAGTAGTTTCTAAGCATGAGAAATCATGAAAAATGTCCAAATAATACAAACATAGCTTGTTAATCTAATAAGGATTGTGTGGAGGAGGAAGATTTTTAAAACTTTAATATATTTTTAAAATATCTTCTTTTTTCCAGTTACATGTAAAATTTTTTAACATTTGTTTTCTTAAATTTTGAGTTCCAAATATACATTCTCCCTGCAATTTGATGTAGTACATGTATAGTCATACAAAACCAATTTCCATGTTAGTCATGTTGTAAGACAAAACAGACCAAAACCAAGAAAAATAAAGTTTAAAAAAAAAGTATGCATTGATCTGCAATCATATTCCGTTGTTTCTGGCTCTGGAGGTGGATGGCATTTTTTCATTACGAGTCCTTTGGAATTGTCTTGTATCATTGTATTGCCAAGAATTGCTGAGTCATTCATAACTGATCATTGTGCAATATTGCTGTTACTATGTACTATGTTTTCCTGGTTCTGCTCACCTCACTTTGCATCAGTTTTGTGTAAGTCCACGTTTTCTGAAATCCACATGCTCATCATTTCTTATAGCACAACAGTATTCTGTTACATTCATATACCACAACTTGTTCAGCCGTGCCTCAATTTAGATATCCCCTCAATTTCCAATTCTTTGCCACCACAAAAAGAGCTGCTATAAATATTTTTGTACATAAAGGTCCTTTTCGTTTTTCTTAAAAACCTCTTTGAGATACAGACCCAGTCATGCTATTGCTGGGTCAAAGGGTATGCACAGTTTTTTATAGCCTTTTGGACATTGTTCCAAATTGCTCTCCAGAATGGTTGGATCAGTTCACAGCTCCATTGTGTATTAGTGGAGAAGGAGTAAGATTTAACCCACTTCTAAATGATTTTTTTTATGACCTAGTAAAATATAAGTCTCTCTTAAGAAGAAAATCTACTTGAGCTTCTTCACTTCATGTGTGGTTGCTATAATTTGTGCTCCAAGACAGCAGCTGCTGTATTTGAAGGATAGGTAATGTTTTGGGCATTACTAGCTTGCTGACTAAGTATGCTCCAGTCTTTCAACCATTTTTGTAAAGAATTCCATTTCTTGTAAGAAAATAGTAAGACAGTAATGCAATCCTCTAAAATAAAAAAAAAAGACTATTAGTACTGTTATGTACTGTAGTACCCTTTTAATTCTAGTTATTGCACAGCTAAAATTCTTTAAGAAAAAATGAGTTGAGAGTGACAAAGGAATTATGTCACCATCTTTTCTGACATAGCAAATGTCTTTCAATTGAGATTAACTATTGAGTTTTACATTAGTTGGTTATATTTATAATCTAAATATTTCAAATGAATCTGTGATCTCATAAATATAGAGTTCCTTGCAACCATGCTGATCACAGTCCATTCATGCCTGCCTAATTCTGTATAACTCTTGTCCATGTTCACTTCTAAAAGTTTGCCACAGGGAGTCCACCCAAAGCTAGAAGCTTTTTTTGTTTCTCCCAACATGGCAAGGATTTTAGTGGACCACTCTGACTCTCCATTTGTTATCTCTTGCTATTGCCATGTGACTTTTTACCATCATACAATTCCTTGATCACTTTGTTCTTCTATAGCACTCTTTTTTGGTTATATGTTGTGGCCTGTTCATATCCGTTATGCACCTCCTCATTGTTGTCTGTGTATATTGAATACTGAGTGTGCGATATTCCGTCCTGATTTATCTGATGGTAGTGGTGTTTCATGACTTGCCAACATATAACAAAATTATAAAAAATGTAGACCTTTGCTTTCCTGTGAAATTTGGGAGTAGTAAAAGGACTTTGCAATCTCCCAAAAGCAATTCAGCCCATTCTTCTTCTTTCCAAGTCTGGAACTAGCCCATTATCAGTTTGTGCTATGTTCTAGATCTACATATTTTTGGACATACATTTTTTAGGATGTCCATCCAAATGCATATTGGAATCTGGATAGTTATGCATTCTTCATCCACTTAGTCTTTCCTTTGTGAATGGATAGGCCAAATTGCTGAATAATTCCAGATCTCTTCACGGAGGCTCTGCAATATCTTAGGGCTTGATGCAAATCAGCACAATTTTGTCCACAACACAGAAGCATCAGGAAGACCTCACCTATCCATAGTGAGTCCCTCCTCAACTTGGATTCTATACTGGATCTCTTTCATCACTGCAGAGAATACTTTTGGCAAAGAGACATTTCACCATTTTATACATAGCTTAGTGTTTATTTTCAGAGAATCATTGAATGGGGTTATTTCTGTTGTTACATCTTCCACAGAATTCTGAATGATCTTGTTGCCACAAAAGAGCCTGTAAGGCAGTATTTTGTTCTGCCAAATCAAGACGCACAGTGGCATTTTATATGCTATACATCTTTCAGTTGATTGTGAGATGGTAAAGATGTGATGCTTAGTTGAATAACCTTTTTGCAATCTCTATCCACTATCCCCCTCCTTCAGTTAACTTCATCTCTGAGTCCCTCAGTGCTCTCACAATTATGTCATCTGTAGCATGGACCTCCTCTCATACATTTGGTCCAATCCAGCTGCTCTCCCAGTCTTTTTTCTTGATGGTGCCATTTCTACCTTTACTATAGGCACCTGAGGGAATGTGATGTTAGGGTCCAAGTGTGGTAGTTCTGCTATCCTTAATGGAGTAAACAGTTCATTGAAATGGTTTTTTTTTTTTGCAAATCTTTCCTATTTTTCTTCTGTCCTCTTCCATTGATAATCCATTTCTTTCATGGAACCATTGTTTTCACCTAAATGCTTCTATACCGAGCATTAACAATGACTTCAAGCTGTCCTTTGTGCCTGTAGAAAGTTCAGAAAGAAAGAACAGCATGAAAACTTAGCATTTCCAACTCCTAGGCTCTAGAGATTTCTCCTTAGTTTGTTGTGATTTACTCCTTCAATGTAATTGGTTTTTTACCTAGGTTTTCATCCTTTCTATGATCTTATTTATTCTTAGATAGCTGTGGTTGCCCAATGTTCTATTTTTCCATTTGACTTGCCACATTTTGTAGTAATATCTTCAACAAATGCACTAAAAAAAAGCTTTTTATACAAAACTAAGAATGTAAAATAGCTGTAAACTCAGCCACCTGATAATTTTTTTTCTAAAAAGATAAAAGAATCCAATCAGCTAGTTGTCAAATATTCTAGATTCTACCCCCACAACATCTTTTGTGTCTTCTCTCTGCTCACACAGCCATCACCCTAGTTCAGATCTTCATTACCTCTCCCCTGGACTATTTTAATAGGCTTCTAATTGGTCACTCTTCTTCAAGTATCTCCCTGCTCCAATCTATCCTCTACATAGCTGCTAAAGTGATATTCCTAAAACATAGGTCTGACCACATCACTACCCAGCTGAAGAAATTCCAGTAGCCTCCTAATACCTTTGACATTTTGCCATCTGACTCCAGCCTACATTTCCAGATTTATTATATATTACTACCCATCATGCACTATAAATTCTGATCAAATTGGCTGTCCTTTACATCGCCCATTTCTATATCTTTGCACAAACTCTTTGTTATGGTCAGGGTGTGCTGGAACCATCTCCATCCAGCTCCCAAGACAGGCTGTTAAATTTAGTGTGCAAACATTTACACCTTGGGAATTGGGCTACAAATCAGAGCTTTATTTATTGTTTTGTTGATTGTCTAAATTTAAGAAAGTGATGAAGAAATTGTTAATAATAATGCAGATTTACATATATAACATGTATTAAATTGCTTACCATCTTAGGGACGGGAGTGGAGGAGAAGGAGGAAGGAAAAAATTTGGAACTCAAATTTTTTTATAAAGAGTGAATGTTTAAAATTGTCTTTACATGTAATTGAAAAATAAAATAGAATTTAAAAGAAAAAACAATAATAAAGCAGATTAAATTAAAAAGTCACACATATCCCTTTCCCACCAGAGAGCTGGTTGTTAAACATTTATCAATACTTCCTTGGGACTCACAGGCCTCTCTCCCTGCTTCTGTAATGGGTACTAAGGGATTACTGCATTTTCTTCATCTTAAAATCTTTTATCAGCTGAGGGTGTGTTCCTGGAAATGGTCAGGAGGGGCTCATCTCCACAAATACTGTTGTGAGCTACTCTCATTGCATTTGTATCCTGAGCTCTTAGCACAGTACCTTACACATAGTTATCACTTAGTAACTATTTAATTGATTGATTGATGATTGGTTGATTGATTGATTGCAAGGGAACTTAGGAATTGTCTTCTAGTCCAAGTATTTTATTCTACAGACAAGGAAATTGAAGTCTTTTGGGACAAAAGAAGATTTATTGAATTCTATGTAATTGAGATATAGTCTGATGGAACCCACATCTCATAGATTCACAGACCATTACAGCTAGAAGCTGTGTTGTCCAGTCTTCTAATTTTATAGAGGAGAAAACAGAGAAACTAGAGTTAGTGTCAGAGATGAGCATAGAACTCAGTCCTCTTGACTTCTAGGACAGTGCTCTTTTAGCCAGGTTGCTGAAATTTGACCTTCTGGGATATGGCCAATGATTACTTGGGGATACCATCCTTTCTTTGGGCACCCCATATAGCTCTCATGATTTGGGACTAACAGATAAGTGCCTATGCGCTCAGTGTTTTGGTTCCTGTGTCCTCAGTATTTTTATTTTGGTTCAAAGCTCCCCCAACCATCTAAGACGGTCTAGCAGCCTCCTCCAGTAGGGATTGGGGGACTGCATCTGCCCCAGCTTCTGGTAAGGTTGGATGTGCATGGAAAGAATACCATTGCTCAAAAGCCTGGGCTACCAGCAGTTACTGTGGGGCTGTGATTGGGCCAATGCCAGGCCTCTTACTCCACTGCCTAGTTCAGGGTTTAGTCACTTTGTCTAATGGCTCTATCCTTTCCCCTTCCTGGTCTGGAGAACTGTTATAGCAAGAGCTGAAGCCACAGTGAGTGAAATTTGGGTAAGAGTTCTTCTGTCTTTTAGGTTGTTTTCAGAACATCTACAGAAAGACAAAAGTTGAAGCAAACACATCAAAGACAGTGTGGTGTAATGGGAAGATGAGCTCTAGGACCTAGTTTGGCTGCTCACTGCTTTTGTGAACTTAAGTCTCTGAGCCTTAATTTCCTCATCTATAAAATGAGATATATGTGCAGATTATCTATCTAATGCATTTTATACAATGCTACTAACATTAATTTGTTTAAATTGTATTTCTATCTTCTAGCCAACTACCTTGCTAGCTTGACTAGAGACTTAACCCTTTTAGTTCTGGTACTCCCTCCCTGTATCTAGGCTTACTCTAGCCAAGCTTCACTTTCCTTCCAACTATCTTTCCCCAGCCACTTTGCTACCACTTGCATATCCTCAGCATCCTTCCTTTCCCCTCCTGTCATTACAATTCTGGAAGCATATTCAGATCAATATTGCCATTGGTATAGAAAAGGATATATATCTCAATCTACTCCCTGATGGCTACCTTCGCCAAACCTGTAACTTTTCCAAACCAAAATACCTCTTCCCTGGCTACAGCTCCCCTAGAAGAGTCTCCCCCATTAGAACTCCTCATTAGAATGACATCCATGAGCACTGCCCAGTCCTACTGGTGATATTCAGAACTGAAGTGACTATTGATGCTTCACAGAGACTCTAGTAGCAGCTTAACTCTTTTTCTGTCTTGGTCACATTCTCAGACATCCAAATGATTCAATTCAATAAATATTTACTAAGTGCCTACCAAGTACTAGGTTGGGCACACTGCTAGAATAATTGGAATTGGATAATTACATACTACTTTTTGTCCATGTTGTTTTCTAGTAAGAAATAAATCTTTTATGTTTTTAGTGTCTTTTGACGCTCTATTTACATGTTAAATGTGCTTAATGATGTGTTGTTTTTTTAAAAGTGTTTTTCTTTTGCTTTGTGGCCTCGAAACTGAAAAGTAGTTTAAAGCCTAAAGAAGCTGGCATTGAAGGTGAGGGGGGTGAAAAGGCAGCTATGCTCTGTAGTGGAGGTGAGAGGACTGATTCAGGATAGAAATGCCAGGGTCCTAGAGCTACTAATGGAAGAGAGAAAGGAAAAGGTCACACTTGGAGACCATATTTTCAGAAACAAAAATTGTATGGTCTGTCAAAGGATTTTTGTTATTGTTATAACTTAGTTATCACAGTCAATAGATTTCTGTCTTAGATATAAGGTAGGCTGCTTAATAGCAGCCTGAAGCAATAGGCCTTTTTAATTTTTTTTTTCTTAAGAATCGAAGTTGTGCTAGAGTTGGGGAAGTGTTAAAAGCAGCAGCTGGGAATTAGGAATGATCTAGAAGTGCCTTCCCATTATAAACTAAGGGCAAGGGGTAGATAATGTCTAGAAAAACCCCTAGGGGAAAGAGGGAAGATTCCCCCAAACCCAATCTACTCCGGGTTGACACCCAGAGAAAGAATGTCTTCTACTAAGCCCCACCCAACCACTGATTGTACTTACTAGAGCCCTAAGCTCATCCATATCCTTGGTGTGCCCCTAAAGGAAAACCATAGATAAATGGCTGAATAGACTTTGTGCTGTTACCCTCCTCCCCCAATTTTAATTCCACCCTCCCTCAAAAAAAACAAACCCACAAAGCTTTTACTATTACTATAGTTTAATTTGTTTCTGAAAGAGGACTCTCTGGCTTCTGAAAACTAAGAGAAATTTTCCTTGGCTTTGAAAAAGAAACAGGGCTTTCTCTGGAATCTTGTATGTGTAGGTACAGTGATGATCCTGGATTTTTGTTGGGGCCCTGTAGGTCAAAGGGCTGCTCCAACCAAACTTGTTTTCCTTATAACAAGCACATAAAATACTAGAGGTTTGTTAAAGGTGTAGTTTAGCTTGTGATATCTAACACTAAATTCACACCCACAAAGTAAGGCTGCTGTGGATACAAAAGATTTTCCATGGTATAAGATTCCATTCTACGAAAGTATGCATGCAGGTGAAGGACCAAATGCTATTCTAAAGCTGAAGGGGTTTCGGGACTGAATTTAAGCTTCTTGTGATCAAGATTGTTTAATTTCTTGTATTTGTATCTTCAGGCCTAGCACAGTGTCTGGCACATTGTAGGTACCTAATATGAATGCTTGTTGATTGAGTAAAAAAGCGTTACAGGAAAAGAAGCTATGTGTCAGGCTCTGTGCAAAAAGACAAAAATGAACCAGTCCCTGCCCAATGAAAAATTGTGAAGAACAGGTGGAAAAGATATCATCAAAGTTATTAGGTTAAAAAAAAGAGGGACAGTCAGGTATCAAGAGAGAAAAGTTACCCGTCTGCATGCTGTGAATATTTGTTTTCAGTTTTCATGTACATGTTAACCATTATTTCTTTCCTTTATTAGAATATAATATGTCTGTTATTTCCTTTGTAAATTCCCACAGCATGCAATGTCAGTATTTCTAAGGGAAAGCCCTCAGCACATCCAGTGGACACCCTTGGGAGTATTTTCCAAAGTTCATGGACAAAAGTAGCACATTTGCCCATTGGAGGGGTACTCATCGGGAGTCAAATATTGTGTATGAGAGACGTTATTCTATGAGAGATAGAGGTAAATGTATCTTCCCCCAGATAGTCATAGAATCATAAGAGCATAAGTTTAGAAGGGATCTTGGGGGTCATCGAGATGAGGAAACCCAACCCAAAAGGCCTGAAGGTGGTAAATTACAAAGTCAGCATTTGAACCTTATTCCTCTAACTCTAAATCCAGTCATGGGAAAAATCCTACCTTCTATTAACAGTCTTGATTCATTTAACTTGGAAAAGTGACTGCTAAATTATTTTAGACCAAGCTAAAATCTAACTTAGGACAATAGATGTTTAGAAATAGAAGAGACCTCTGAGGGGAAAATACATATACATTTAGAAGAGTATAAAAATCTTCTAAATTTAGAAAGAAAACTAAGGAGATAAGAAGGGGGAGAGGATAAAGGAGGGATCTTTAGAGGGGAGGGTGTGGGAATAGGTTAAAAGGGAGATAGAGAAGGGGGTTTAGATTTAGGGGAATGGGAGGATAAGGGAGGGATTGCTGGAGTGTGGGTGGGTTAAGTAATAGAAGGGTAAAGTAGCAGGGAAAAGTAAAATAGAAGAGTTAGGAGAGATAGGAAAAAAGAAATATGCATAAACATAAACACAAAGATTAGGACTAGAATCTCTTAGGGAAAGTATGTGTTTATATATCTATGTATGTATATATGTATGTGCGTATATGTATGAGTGTATGTATATATCAATACTTATACATAAATATGTCCAATATTTACTTGTAGCCTTGGGGTAGTGGGTGGGGGGAGGGAGGAGGAAAACAGAACGAAGTAAAAAGTGTCCATCTGAGAACAAAAGAAAACCTGCAAGGAAGCAAAGAAAAGATGGATAGCTTTCAACATAATGCACAGTATTTAATATATAGGCTTTCTTGAAATGAAAAGTTATTGCTGTATATTTTGAATCCTCTCCTATGTTCTGCTGTGCACATGATTTTTTTTTGTTTTTTCTTATTTTATATTTAAGTTTATAATGTTTCTTATTATGTATTTAAGTTTTAGTATTTGTCTAAAGTAAAAATTTTAAAAATAGAGATAAAAAATAGAAGAGCCCTCCTCTCTGAGGTTTTTCCTGATACCTGTGCTTCCTCACCCTCCAAACGTACCTTGAATTTATTTGACATATGTTGGACATATATCTATACTTATGTTATACAGATTATCGCACACACATACACACATACCCCAAACCCCATAGAGTGTAAGCTCCTTGCTGCAATGACTTTCTTTTTTGTCTTTGTATTCTCAGTAATTAGGACAGTACTTGGCACATTATAGAAATTTAATAAATCCTTATTGATTAATTAATTGATCTTTAAAATCACAAAGTTTCCACAATTGGAAGAGATCTCCAGGGTCATACAGTGTATCCCATATCTAAAAAGAATAATCTACTCCAAATAATTTTGCAGGTGAAGAATCTAAGAGCCAGAAATGAATGGCTTACCCAGTCACAAAGTAGTTAGAACCAGTTTAGTGCTCTTTTTTGGCTTCTACATGCTACATAGCTCTAATTTCTTAACAGGTGTTATCCCTTTTTTTAATGAAAAATTACAACTCAGCCTTTTTCAAGCAGTCTTAGTCATGCCAGTGACTCCAGGAATCTCTTAATTTTTGTAAATTTAAAATATTTTTCTATAGTTGTCATTAGTTATGAGGTTTACTTAAAGTCTTTATATTTTAGCCTATGTTTCTTTCCCTTGTTAGATTGTAAATTAAGATCAGCTATTCTATTCCATATTCCCATTGTAACTTCATATAATTTGTTAGTATAGTTATTAATTTAACATATGTATCTTGAGCATCTATTATTTGCTAAAAACAGTCACTGCAATCAAATAGTTTATAGTCTAATAGGGCTGGTAGCAAGTACACAGATGATTATAATACAAAGTAGAATGGAATGATTAATCAACAAACATTTATTAGGTGCTTACTATGTGCCAGGCACTATATTAGGCACTAGATTTATATATGTATATGTTTATATGTAAATGCATATTTAATTTGTATTATGTGTGTAGATACATGTATGCATACATAAATAAGACATTCCTGCCCACAAGGAGTTTACATTCTAATGTGATAGCCAGAGAAGGAAATTTTAGCCTAAATTAGAGGGATTGTAAGCAGAGCTGGCAATATGTTCATATGGGATAGTCCCTATTGACCTTTATGGAATGTGTAGCATGGTCTGGGGGGTGGATAAACTCAGTTCAGTCTTAAAGCAGGAGGCCCAAATCTGAGTGGGCTACCTAACCCTGGGGAGGTGTGGTGCCCCAGGGAAGGCAGTGAGTGCTTCTAAAGATGTCTATTCCAAATCTTTTCACCCCTTTTCTAAGCATTCCACCGCTGCCCCACCTTCTTAGCCGAGAACCTTGCCTCAGACTTCCTTGAAAAAAATTAGGTCCATCTCTAAGAGCTTCTTCTATCCTCCTCATCTCACATCGCTCAGGCATCCCTGTCTATTTTTTTGCTTTACTCCTGCCTCATGAAGAGGCAACCCTTCTCCTTGATAAGGCAAACCTGTATCCATCCCTTTCTGTCTTCCTCATTCTCTCTCTAATCTTTGTTCTATTCCTGTCTACTGTTTACTGCCTATATCTCTACAGCCTCAAAAAAAAACTCACTTGATCTGACCATCTCTGCTAACTATTGACCTTCCTATGTCTCGCCTCCCTTCTTGTCTTAACTCCTGGAGAAAGTGGTTTACACTAGATGTCTCCACTTCCTTGCCTCTCATTTGATTCTAAACCCTCTGCAATCTGGCTTCCATTCTCATGATTGAACTAAAACTGATCTCTTCAGAGTCATCAGTGATCTCTTAATTGCCAAATCTAATGACCTCTTCTCAATTGTCATTCTTCTTGACCTTTCTTCAGTCTTTTATGATGTTGATCATGATTCTTCTGCATACACTCTCCTCCCTACTTGACACAGTTTGTCCTCAGTCTCCTTTATTGGTTGTTTCTCAAGGTCACACCCACTAACTGTAGGTATCCCCCAAGGCTCTATCCTGGGCTTTCTGGTCTTTTTCCTTTTCATTATGTTGCTTGGTGATGTCATCAGCTCCAGTGGTTTCAATGATCACCTCTATGATATTATTCTCAGATCTTTTATGTCCAGCCCTAACCTACTATCACGAATCGCCAACTCTCTCTTGGACATTTTGAAGTGGATGTCCTGTAGGTACTTGGAGCTTAACATATTGAAAACTGAACTCATTATCTTCTCAACCCCATCTCAACCTTGCCCTCTTCTAACTTTCCTATTACTGTTGAGAGCACCACCATCGTCCTAGGCACCCAGGCTTGCAACTTAGGTATCATCTTGAACTCATTCTTTCTTACCTTTCTTATCCAGTCTGTTGCCAAGTCCTGTTTATGATACCTTTATAACATTTCTTGTATACACCTCTTTCTTCTGATATGTCCCCTCCAGGTGCAGGCCCTCATTACCTCATGCCTAGACTAATAGAGTAGCCTTCTGGTTAATCTCCCTGCCTCAAACCTCTTCCCACTCTAGTCCATACTCCAATCATTTGCCAAAATGATCTCTTCCTAAAGTGGAGGTCTGTCAACATCCCCCCCATCCCCTCCCTCCCTGCACTTCCCTACCCCCATCCCCCCACGCAGTAAACCAGTAAACTCCAGTGGCTCCCTATTACCTACAAGATCAAATATAAAATAAAATCCTCTGATTGGCTTTTGAACCCTTTCACAACCTAACCCCTTCTGATCTTTCTAGTCTTCTTATACTTTACTCCCCTCTACTTTCCAGTCCAGAGACTGGTGATTCCTTTTCACTGGCCATTCCCCCATGCTTGGAATACTCTCTATCTCTCTCTCTCTCTCTGTCTCTCTCCATCCCCCTTCTAATCTTAATCTAACTGGCTTCCTTCAAATCTCAGATTAATTCCACTTTCTACAAGAGGCCTTTCCCAGTCCCATGCCCAGTGCTAGTACCTGTTCTCTGGGATTACCTCCCATTTACACTGCATATGTCTTGTACGTATATAGTTTGCATGCTGTCTTCCCATTGCAGAATGTGAACTCTTTTAGGACTGGGACTGTATTTTTTACTTTCTTTGTATTCCCAGTGCTTGGCATAGTACTTGGCACATAGTAAGCACTTAGTATTGATATACTAGAATAAACCTACCTCTCTTCCCAACTTCTTATTTCAGTTGAGGGAATAAACTTAATACATGCCAGGTACTGTGCTAAGCACTTTACAAATAGGGTCTCAAAGTATATGAATGTAATGGAATACTATTGTGCTATAAGAAATGATGAGCAGGCAGACTTCAGAAAAACCTAGAAAGCCTTACATGAACTGATGCTAAGTGAAGTGAACAGAATCAAGAGAACATTGTACACAGTAACAGCAACATTGTGGGATGATCAACTATGAACAACTTAGCTCTTTTCAGGACTACAACAATCCAAGACAATTCTAAAAGACTCATGATGGAAAATGCTATCTACATCCAGAGAAAGAACTGATGGAGTCTGAATGCAGATTAAAGGATCCTATTTTCACTTTCTTTGTTTTTGTTTTTGTGGTTTTTTTTTCCCTTTTGTTCTGTTTCTTCTTTCACAACATGATGAATGTGGAAATATGTTTTGTGTGATTGCACATGTATAACCTATATCAGACTGCTTGCTGTCTTGGGGAGGAGGAAGTAGGGAGGAAGAAAAATTTGGAACTCAAAATCTTATAAAAAATTAATGTTAAGGGGGCAGCTAGGTGGCACAGTGGATAGAGCACCAGCCCTGGATTCAGGAGGACCTGAGTTCAAATCCGGCCTCAGACATATAACACTTACTAGCTGTGTGACCCTGGGCAAGTCACTTAATCCCATTGCCTAACCCCCCCCTCAAAAAAATTAAAAAATTTAAAAAATGAATGTTAAAAATTGTCCTTACATGTAATTGGAAAAAAATAAAATCATTTACAAAATAAATAAATAGGGTCTCAATTTGGGGGTCGTCTGTGGCTACCTTAATCCTACATATCTGATCAGTCACTAAGTCAAGCTGATTGCACCTCTTTAACACTTCTCTCATCCATTCCCTTCTCTCTACTCTCAAGGCAACCACTCTGATCTAGCCAGTCAGAGAAGAATTTATTTAGCCTTTAGTATGTGTTACTATGTGTTAGGCATTATGCTAAGCACAGGGGATTAAAAAAAGCCAAAAATCTGATCCCTAGAACTTGCCCTTAAGAAATTCACATTCTAATGGAGGAGACAACAATCAAATAACTATGTCCATACAAGATATAAACTGAGTAAAGGTAAGGTAATCTCACCAGGAAGGCACTAGGGTGGAGTCTGGAAAGAAATGCTGTGGCAGGTAGGATTTGTGGTATCTTTTTTTTTATACATTTTTTTCAAGGAGTGAATTTTTTATTCTCTCCCATGTTCCTCCATTGGGAAAACTAGAAAAACAAAAGCCTTGTAACAAATATGCATATTCAAGTAAAACAGATTTATGAATTGACCCTGTCCAAAAATATATGTCTCATTCTCCATCCTGGGTCCATCTTCTTTTTGTCAGGAGATTGGTAGCATGCTTCATTCTCAATCCTCTGGAATCATGATTGGTTATTGTGATGACCAGAGTTCCAAAATCCTCCAAAGTTGGTTGTCTTACAATGTTGTTATTGTCTAAAGTGTTCTGGTTTGGCTCACTTCACTCTGTCAGTTCATACAAGTCTTTCCAGTCTTCTCCAAAACTGTTTCTTTCATAATTTCTTATGGCACAGTACTTACTATTCCATTACATTCATATGCTATAATTAGTTTAGCCATTCCCCAGTTGATGGGCACCCCCTTCATTTCTAGTTCTTTGCTACTGTGAAAAAAGCTAGGATAAATATTTTTGTACATAAAGGTCCTTTCTCTCTTTGGGGTTAGAAGTATGTCTTAAAGTATGCCTGGGGAGCAAGGGGCAGAAGTGAGGAAGGAGGACATTCCAGGTGTGGGAGATAGCTAATAAAAAGGCATGGAGTCATGCCAATCAAATTAAAAATGGGATACTTTTTGTAGAACTCAAGATCGTAATAAAATTCATTTGAAAAAACAAACTATCTAAAATATCAAGAGAAATAACTAAAAGAAGTAGGGATAAAGGGAGAACAGCATTCCTTAAACCACATTATAAAACAATAGTCATCAAAACCATCTGATATTTTTTAAAATAGAGAGGTAGATCAATGAAACAAATTAGACAAATGAGTATTAGAAACAATGGAATTCAATAACCCACCCTTAGGTAAATTGGAAAACATAGAACACTTAGGAAAGAATTCCTTATCTGATAAAAATTGTGGGAAAACTGGAAGACAGTATGACAAAAATTTGGCTTGGACCAATACCTTTCACCATATTACACAATACATTTTAAGTGGATATATGACCTTACTACTAAAAATTATACTATTAAAAATTAGAAGAGAAATGGATTATATGCCTTTTACAGGTATGGGCAGGAGATGTATTTGTAGTCAAACAAGGAATAGAGGCAATTACAAATGATAAAATTGATAACTTTGATGAAATAAAACTGAAAACCTCTATAGAAACAAAATGAATTCACCTAGAATAATAAGGGAAGAAGTTTAATGAGGGAAAAAATCTTTGCATATAATTTCTTTCAGATTTTGGTACATATATCAAGATATATAACAATTAGCATATATGCACATATACATGTACTCAACAGTGGTCACTGGGTTGGAAAAGGTCAGTTTATGTTCCAGTCCTAAAAAAGGGCAATGCCAAAGAATGTTCAAATTACCAAACAGTTGTGTTCATTTTACATGCCAGCAAGGATATGCTTAAGATTTTGCAAGCTAGGCTTCAGCAATATGTGAACCAAGAATTGCCAGAAGTGCTGGCTGGTTTTCAAAGAGTCAGGGGAACTAGTGACCAAATTGCCAACATTTGTTGGATCATGGAGAAAACGAGAGTTCCAGAAAAAAAAATCTACTTTTGCTTCATTGACTACACAAAAGCTTTTGACTGTGTATATGACAACAAATTGCAACAAATCCTCAAAGAGATCATCTTAATTGTCTCCGGAGAAATTTGTATGCGGGTCAAGAAGGTTAGAACCAAATATACAGCAACTGATTAGTTCAAAATTGGAAAGGAGTACAAGTTTGTATACTGTCACCTTATTTATTTAGCTTATGTGCAGAGTACATCATATGAAATGCCAGGCTAGATGAATCAAAGCCAGAAGTAAAGTTGCCAGGAGAAATAGCAACAATCTCAGCTATAGAAATGATACCATTCTGATGACAGAAAGTGAAGAAGAATTAAGAAGCTTGTTGATAAGGGTAAATAAAAGGGAAAATATAAAAGCTGGCTTGAAGCTTAACATTAAAAAAACCCAGAAACCTAAAGTCATGGCATCTTGTCTCATTATTTTCTGGCAAATAGAGGGAGAAGATGGAAGCAGTTCTTGGGCTCAAAGATCATTGCAGACAGCGGCTGCAGCCCTGAAATTAAAAGATGGTTGCTCCTTTGAAAGGAAAACCATGGCAAATCTGGACAGCATACTAAAAAGCAGAGACGTCACCTTGCCAACAAAGGTCCATATAGTCAATGCTATGGTTTTTCTAGTAGTAATGTATGGTTGTGAGAATTGGATTGTAAGGAAAGCTGAATGCTATAGAATTGACACTTTTGAATTGTAGTGCTAGAGAAGACTCTTGAGAGTTCCTTGGACAGCAAAGAGATCAAATCAATCAATAGTTAAAAAAATTAACACCTACTATTCATTGGAAGAACAAATACTGAAACTGAAGCTTAAATACTTGGGCCACCTAATGAGAAGACAGGACTCATTGGAAAAAGACTGATGCTAGGAAAGATTGAAGACAAAAGGAGAAGGGGACAGCAGAGGATAGGATGGCTAGATAGTGTCATGGAAGCAGCAAATATGAGCTTGGAAAGACTTCAGGAAATAGTGGAGGACAGAAGAGCCTGGAGTGCTATGGTCTACAAGGTCGCAGAGTTGGACATGACTAAATGACTGAACAACACATATACATATATTATTTTTCAGACCAAAAGCCATTCCCTGATAGTGGTTAAAGCATGTAAGTTCTCAAAAGTTCTCAAAAGAAAAATTGTAGGCTATTAACTACATGAAAGAGTGCTCCAAATGACTAATAATAAGAGAAATGCAAATCAAAACAATCCTGAGGTTCCACCTCATACCCTGAAAAGTGACAAAAATGACAAAAGATAGGAAGAGTCAATAATGGAGGGGCTGTGGGAAGATAGGCACGATAATATGTTGTTGTTGGAGCTCTGAATTAACACAACAATTTTGGAAAGCGATTTGCAATTATAAAAAAAAAAATGAAAAAACCAAAATGTCCATACCCTTTGATCCAGAGATTCCACTAGTAATAGGTTTATACCCTAAGGAGACCACCGATAAGAAAGTATCCATATACAACAAAATATTTTTCATAGCATTTTTTGTGATTGCAAAGAATTGGAAATAAAGCAGACTCCCATCAATTGGGGAATGGCTAAACAAACTGTGCTACATTGATGTAGTTAAATATTATTGTGCTATAAGAAAGGACAAATGTGATGAATACAAGAGAAGCATGGACAAATCGACTGATGCAGAATTAAGTAAGCAGAGCCAGGAAAACAATATACACAATGACCACAGCAATGTAGATCAGAAGAGCAATAAATACACAAAAATTCAGAAACAGATATTGCAAAATTATAAGGAACAAGCATGACTCAAAAGAAGAGCTATGAAAAGACATTGCCATTCCATCCTTTGCAGAGGTGAGAGGTCCACAAGTGTATATTGTGCATATTTTCAGACTTTTTCAATGTATTGAAAAGTTTAGCTAATTATTTCTTTTTTCTTTGGCTTAAAAAATACTATTCATTATGTGGGATAGCTCTCTGGGAAAGGAAGAGAAAAGTCCAAGTCAAGAATGACTTGTACTTGGAGAACAGAACTGGATGAGACTGGGCTTGAATGGGTCTTCATCTGTACCCACACCGATGAAATAACAGATTCATTGAAGTATTGAAGAGAAGTAGTTTCTTGACAATTTTAATGACTGAAATATGTCACTTCTAGAAATAGCTTACTCTTCCAAGTATTCTGGATGAGTCATCCTTTGCTTACATTTTTCAAACCTCAGATATGCTAGTCTAGGAGTAAGCAACCAAAGCAACTGTGCCAGTGAATTCTCTCTTCCCACTGTATGTACTTTTCTCTCTGTCTCGTTTTTATTTCTTTACTGGGGTAGAGCAGGTAATGGGATGATGAAGGTGGCTACAAGAGAGCTCTCCCACTCCATCAAAGCACATTTTTCTCAGGGTGAGAGGGACCAGATGTAGGGGAGGGAGTGGCATTTTCCCTACTTCCATTGGACCATGAGGAAGGGAAGAGGACGTAACTGAAAGTGTGATAGGCTGCCCTGTGAGGCAAGAGAAGGCACTTCAAAGTGGGGGCCCACAGCAGACATGAGTTGAGCTGCCCCAGGGAAACAGAAATATTTTCCAGGACTTCTCAACCACATATTCTTTGAGACAGGGGTGCAAGGTAGTGCAAAGCTAAGGAAGAGAACTGAGGGTTAACACCTGCTGGAGGGCCATGCCTTCATGAAACATCTCTGCTTTCCCCTCCCAGGGACTTTTACTTTCCCTTTAAGTTTTATCTTGGTGGGAGGGTGTGTGTGTGTGTGAAGGGAGTAGAAAATAGGAAGGAGAGCTAGAGAGTTTGGGGCCAGAACATACCTGGAGGGATGGAGGGGCCCTCCTACCTGTTCAGCAACTTGTCCTGAGTCATGAGACCAAGAGATGCAGCTCTGAAAGGGCTAGTGCCCCTAGGGAGGACAAATAGCCCTCAATGGTGGCAAAATTCAAAGAGTGCTGAACTGGAAGTGGGGAGATCTAGTTTCTAGGCCCTGATTTGACACTATCTCTGGGTTTGTTAACTTCTCTGTAAAATAACAATAATGATATCCATTTAGCAATTATGCAAATAGCTAAATATTTATAAATAGCTAACATAAATAGCATTTATGTAAAATGTTATTTATATAAATTTAATAAATATGAAGTTTATATAAATAGCATTTATAAATAGCTAATATAAAAGAGCATTTATATAGCACTTTAAGGTTTGTAAAATACTTCAGAAATATTATCTTATTTGATCCTCACAATGACCCTGAGAAATAGGTGTTATTATATCTCCATTTTACAGACTACTGAGGCAGGCAGAAGTTAACTGACTTCCCCAGGATCACACAGCTAGTAAGTTCTGAGGCTGGATTTGAGCCCACAAACTTCCTAATTCCAAGCCCAGTGCCACCTAGCTGCCCATAAGTTTTGTTGTTCAGTCATTTCCAACTCTTGATGGCCCCATTTGAGGTTTTCTTGGCACAGATACTGGAGTGGTTTGCCATTTGCTTCTCCAGTTCATTTTACAGATGAGGAAACTGAGGGTAACAGGATTAAGTGACTTGCACAGAGTCACACAGTAAGTGTTTGAGGCAGGATTTCCTGACTCCAAGCCTAGTGCTCTGTCTACTGTATCACCTCCTGTAAGTCTATGAGATTTTGGCTCCATTTGGCTCCATATCAGCTCAGGCTTAATTTCCAGAAAATTTGGATAAGCCTTTTTATGTGATCTTGGGCAAGTCCCTTTCCCTCTCTGGGACTTCAGTTTCCTCCTCTGTAAAATGCACACTTGTACTAAATCAGGGATTCTTAACCTGGGATTCACAAATTTGTTTTGTGGTTGTTGCTATTTTTTAAAAAATCTGATCAGTATTTCAATATAATTGATTTCCTTGGTTATCCTATACATTTTATTTTACATATTTAAAAACATGATTCTGAGAAGGAATCCCTAGGCTTCACCAGACTGCCCAAGGTGTCCGTGACACACAAAAGATGAAGAATTCCTGATCTAAATCATTTCTAAAGTACTTTCTAGGCATAACTATAAAGGTTAGTGTTCCTTCTTCATCCCCCGCAATCAAGTTTGTAGAAAGAAACAACCGACTTTAATACCTCATTGTGGAAAATAATTAAAAGAGGGAGTTTCTGGATAGCCCCACTTACTAGACAGCAGCAACCCCTCTCCATCCTTATCTCAGTGTATCCCTGTACAATGGCGTCCAGCTCTCCTTACCCCTCCCACAAAGGGTATCTTCTTTGTCAATTACCTTGGACACCCTTTGTGGTGCTTTCCCCAAGCACAAAAACTTCTGGTTATAATTCGAGAACCTAGACATGACCAAGTAACCACCTGAGATAAACTGCAATGTATTGCAGAGGTCTGGATCTTATGGAGTCTTTTGTTTTTATCTAAAAAATAAAGCAACGATTTTGATAGTGTGATTGTGACATCTTGGGTCATCTGAAACAGACAACTTAGCACTGGACCATATACATATGATCTTGTAGAGAGTATAGAGCCCTGAATTTGTAGTCCAATTCTGAGTTCAAATTTGGCCTCAGACAGTAACTAGCTGTGTGAACCTGGGCAAGTCACTTAACCACTTTCTGCTTCAGTTTCCTCACTTGCAACATAAGGATAATAATAGCAGTTACTTCACTGGTTTGTTATGAGGGTCAGATGAGATAATATTTGTAAAGTGTATTGTAGACCTTAAAAGTGCCAGAAAGTACTTTTGTTGTTATTAGCTATCACTTTAATTCTTTCATGCATATTAATTTTGTCTCCCTCAAAACACGGCAATTCAAGATCAAGCAGAATGAGAATTGAGAAAAAGTCTTTGGGTTTAGCAATTAAGAGGTCACCTTGGGAGGACAGTTTCATTAGATTAGATTGGTGGGATCCTAAACTACTTTACAAGAGGTTGAAGAGTGAATGAGGGATGAGTAATTGAGGGAAGCAAATGAAAGTTATACTCCTTCTGGTTTAGCAAAAGTAGGAGAAGTTAAATTGATAATTTAAGAGGAAGAATAGAGATAAGCTGAGCGTGTTCGTGGGGCCTAGGAAGGAATCAGGAAATGGAGAAAGATCCTTGGGAGGGAGCTCCTGGGGCAGATGGCAATGAATTTGGATCATGGGCAACAGTCAAGGGGTAAGTTTAAGAGGGACAAGGACTGTCTCATCCTCTGAAACTTGAGTGAAAATGATAAAAACATGAAGAATATGAAACGTTTTTCATGACTATGAAATAGAATATGAAGAAAAGTTTTTAGGTGTTGAGGAAGGGAAGCCGCAGTCTTCTCAGTAGCATAGGAGCCAAGGCCACCTACTGAGATAAAGAGGTGGCCAGGGATGCATGAACTTGAGGATGGCTGCAGTAACTTTTATGAAAAGTATTGTTAGGGAGTAAATCAAGATTGAATAAAATTATTTCCATCCAGGATCTGACTGAGGGGTAACAACCATGTTTTATATGATGCAGTAGGTAGAGACCTGAACTTAGAGTCAGAAAGCCTTGATTTTAAATATTGTCTCAGACACTTACTAGCTATGTGACCCTGGACGAGTCACTTCATCTTTATTGTTTCAGTTTCCTCATCTATAAAATGGGAATAATTATAGCAGCTACCTTCCCTCCTAAGTTAGATTTCCATACACACCTTTATGTATATATCTTCTTCCCTCTTTGAACCAATTCTGATGACAGTGAGGTTCAACATTTCTTGCCACCACCACCCCCTTTCCCCTTCCACTGTAAAAACTCTTTCTTGTATGACTCTTTTATGTGAGAAAAATTTCTCCATTCTGCCTCTCCCTTTTCCCTTCTCCCAGTGCATCTCTCTTTCCCACTCTATTTTTTTTGAGATCATTCCAACATAATTGACTCATATCCATGACCTCTGTCTATGTAAATTCCTTTTAACTGCTCTAATAATGAAAAAGTTGTTAGGAGTTACATGTTTCATCTTCCCATATAGGAATGTAAACCGTTTAACTTTATTGAGACCCTTTTGATTACTCTTTCATGTTTACCTTTTTAGGCTTCTCTTGAATCTTATGTTTGAATGTCAGATTTTCAATTCAGCTCTGGTATTTTCATCAGCAATACTTGAAAGTCCTCTATTTCATTAAATATCCATTTTTTCCCCTGGAAGGATTATGCTCAGTTTTGCTGGATGGATTATTCTTGGTTGTAATCCTAGTTCCTTTGCCTTCCAGAATATCATATTCCAAGCCATCTTCTCCTTTAACATGAAAGCTACTAAATCTTGTGTGATCCTGATTATGGGTCCACAGTATTTGGATTTTTTTCTTTCTAGCTGCTTGAAGTATTTTCTCTTTGACCTGGGAGCTCTGAGATTTGGCTTTAATATTCTTGGGAATTTTCATTTTGGGATCTTTTTAGGAAGTGATTATAGGTTCTTTCAATTTCTATTTTACCCTCTGGATCTGAGACATTGGGCTAATTTTCCTTGATGATTTCTTGAAATATGGTGTCTAGGCTCTTTCTTTGATCATGACTTTCAAGTAATCCAACAATTCTTAAAATTATCTCTTCTTGATCTATTTTCCAGGTCAGTTGTTTTTCCAATGAGATATTTCACATTTTTTTCCTATTTTTTCATCCTTTTGAATTTGTTTTATTATTTCTTGATGTCTCTTGAAGTCATTAGCTTCACTTGCCCAATTCTAATTTTCAAGAAATTCTTTTCTTCACTGAGCTTTTGTACCTCCTTTTCCATTTAGCCTATTCTGCTTTCTAAGGGGCTCTTTTCTTCAGTGAATGTTTTTGCCATTTTTACCATTATGCCAATTCTGGTTTTTAAGGTATTATTTTCTTCAGCATTTCTTTGTGGTTCTTTTACAAAGCTGTTAATTCTCTTTTCATAATTTCCTTGCATCAGTCTCTTTCCCCAGTTTTTCTTCTGGCATTCTTATCTCTTTAATTCTTTCAGGAATTCTTGTATCACTTGGTCCAATTAGTGATTTTCTTTGAGGCTTTGTTTGTAGCTATTTTCACATTGTTGTCTTCTTCTGAGTTTGTGTCTTGGCCTTCCCTGCTGCTATAGTAGCTTTTTATTGGTCAAGTTATTTTGTTGTTGTTGTTGTTGTTTGCTCTATTTTCCAGCCTATTTCTTGGCTTTGAACTTTATGTTAAAAGTAGGCTCTGTTCACCTTGGGGTGGGGAGGCACTGTTTCAAACATCAGCGTTTTCTGTGCTGTTTTTTTTGGAGCTAGTTCTGGCGGTGTACAAGTTGTTGGTGCTTCTATAGTGGTATGATCCTGGGAGAGGTATGGTCACTGCTCTCCCAGTCTACATTCTGGTCCTTCCCCAGGAAGGGCCCCTGGCCTTCTGTGACTACAAGCACTAGTGCTCTCTTTGCCTTGAAACTGCGTGCTTCTGCTCCCTTGTGTCCTATCCCCAACTCTCTTGTCTGCCCAGGAACTGTAACCCAGAATAGCATATGGACAATAGGATTTTCAATCAGTACCAGTTGTACCCAGTGCCAGCAAAGGGTCCCCTGTAATCTCTGTCTAACTAGTTGTCTGACCCCCTTACCTTCTCTGGGCCGAGAGCTCCCAAAGTCCTGCTGCTGTTGCTGCTGTTGCAGGCACTATTGAGGCCCCTGTGTGTGGGGACTCCAGATAGGCTTCCACCCCATTATCACAAACTTTTCCTATGGACCCCCTAAATTTTCTTAGGCCAGAAAAATGTCTCACCTTGACCTTTTGTTCTTTATGCCACTCCAAAATTTGATTTAAGGCATTATTTTAAACTTGTTTGGAGGGGAATGTTGAGAGAGTTCAGCTGGTTTGCCTCTGATTTGCCATCTTGGTCCTCCCCGCCCCGATGTGCTCTAAACACTTGTTTTTGAAATCTTGTTTTAAAAGCTTTTGCTTTCAGAGACAATATTATATTTTAAATTTAATTACTCCTGTAATAGAAATTCATTATTAGGCCCAGATGTAGTTTTCCACATTGCAATTTACTTTTTATTTGTTCAGGTCCAATTTAGGCACAGCTGCATATGATAACATATGGTTTATCTCCCAAATATGTAATTTAAATTGAGTGATGTTTGTCTTAAATTATATTAAGTTCTTTGATTACCATACTTGTATCATCATGTTTTTTGTTCAAAGAATTTTCTCTTAATGCTGTGATTTATATTTGTTTGTCTTAAAGTTGTTCATTTTAAGGTAGCATGGTAAAAATCCCCACTAAAACACTGGTCTCAAAGACTAAGGCTAACATTACCTTAAGATGGTACAATGAAAAGAGCATTGACTGTGGAGTTAGAAGACCAGAATTCAGGTTTTTTAAGTAAGGCTGTTACTGCCTATGTGACCTCCTGTTCACAGATAAGTAATAAGAGTATATAATCAACACTCAAGTGCATCAGTGATCTTATTGATTTGGAAATTCCTCCTAATGATGCAAATCACAGCCTATTTCCAATGTCCTTCCTGTTCATGTACTTTTGTCCATGTCAATGAAGTAGCATTTACTAGGTGTCTGGCACTATGTTAAGTGCTAGGGACACAAAGAGAGGTAAAAAAACAAACAAACAGACAAATTAAAAAACCAAAAAATCCTAACCCAAAACCAACCTCTACTCTCAAGGAGGTCACAGTCTAATGAGACCACATGCCAATAACAATGAACATAAATTGGAGTAATTGCAGAAAGAATGCATTAGGGTAAAGGAAGACTAGGAAAGGCTTTTTGCAGAAAGTGAGACTTTAATTGAGACTCAAAGGAAGCCAGGGAAACTAGGAAGCAGAGACGAGAAGAGAGAATTACATGCATAGGATTCAAATGACAAATTCTGGAGAGAATGTGGGAAAATACATATACTAATTTGTTGTTTGTGGAGTGGTAAATTAGTCCAACCACTCTGAAAAGCAATTTGAAACTACACTTAAAAAGTTATTAAACTGTGTATACCTTCTGACCCAGCCATACCATTAGATCTGTACCCCAAAGAGATCAAAGAAAGAAGAAAAAAGACTCATGTGTACAAAAATATGTATAGCAGCTCTTTCTGTGGTAGCAAAGAACTGGAAACTGAGGGAATGCCAACAAATGGGGACTATTCATGTTCGATGGTAGATGAATGTAATGAATACTATACTTTAAGAAATGATAAAGGGGATGATTTCAGAAAAACCTGGGAAGACTTGAATGAACTGATACAAAGTGAAGTGATCAGAATCAGAACAATTTATACAACAGCTGCAATCTTGTAAAGATAATCAACTTTTAAAGACTCAGTAACTCTGACCAACACATTGACCAATCATAATTTCAAAGGACTCATCATGAACCTTGTTAAACACAGATAAAGAGCTGATGGACAGAGAGTACAAATTGAAGCATATTTTCTTTCCTTCCTCCCTCCCTACCTTCCTTCCTTCCTTTCTTTTTTCCTTCCTTCTTTTCTTGGACATGGCTAATGAAGAAATTTGTTTTGCATGACTATATATATTTGTAAGGAGTTTTGTTTTTCTTGACTTCTCAGTGGAAGAGGGAAGGAGGTGAGAGAGAATTAGAAATTGAAAATAAAATGAATTCTAAAATAACTCAAGTTAAGTGCTATCTTCTACATGAAGCCTTTCCTGATTTTCCTAAAAATTATCTTGTGTATACTTTTTGTTTGCATATACTTTATATGTCTCCCTTAATTGAATTGTAAGCACTTTGAGGAAATGAACTGATTTGTTTTTGCCTTTATATCTCTAGTGCTAAGCACAGTAATTGTTATAGAAGACACTTAATAACTTTTGATTGATTCCCATATGACCTTGTGCAAGTGACAATCTCTTTGGGCTTCAGTTTTTTCAATTGTAAAATAATGCATGAATTTTACCTTTACAACATTCCTTCAAAATGATCATCTAGCTTCTGGGAGCACCTCCACAGCAGGGAAGTAATGACATTCCTGTTCTTATATTTTTCTAATGATGGAACCTCTCTAAGGCGATTTCAGACTTTGAGTGTCCATATATGCCAAGCCTCAAACTGACTTTGCCTCTTTTTATCTGTTTGCTAACTTCAGTTCACTTTATTTCAGACACAGAAGCAACCAATCCTCTGGGATTAGACACAAAGAACCTAGATCTGCAAGCTTCTCTAGTCCAAAGGGTAAGACCTATGTTCTCACCAGGGGAGGACAGAAGAGATGGGAAAGGGAGTCTCAGCCAATATTTACTGAGCTTAGCCTTGAGCCCTAGCCTGAGGGCTTAGATTGCTGATGAGCCTCCTTCGGATATATCTGGTTATTCTGAAAACCACCCCAAGTGGCTAGGAGAAATAATGTGTTAGTTAGCTTCCACCAGGACCCTGATCAAACTAACATCAAGAATTGGATGGAATCTCAGAAGTTATCTAGTCCAACCTTCCTATTTTACAGTTGAAGAAACTGAAGCCCAAAGTTCAGTGACTTCTGCAAGTCCACACAGTTAGTGAACAAAAACATGCCCTGCCTATGTATTCAGAGAGCTATCAAAAATCAAATCAATCCAAAAAATCTACTAAAAGGGCTCAGAATTACATAGATGATTCAGAAGACCTGAGTTCAAATCCTGCTTCAGCACTTACTAGCTGTGTGACACTGGGTAAGTTACTTACCCTCTGTCTGCCTCATTTTCTGTAAAAGTCAAAATAATAACCTACTTCCTAGGGTTGTTATGAGGATCGAATGAGATAATATGTATACAGAGCTTTGCAAACCTTAAAGCATTATAGAAACACTAAATTATGACATGCCTTATAATGCAATAAGGGTATAGAAGAGATTCAGTGAGGTATCAATACATTTGAGGAGGGAAGGATCATTTATTGATTAAGAGCATTAAGGGAGGTTTTATGGAGGAGATAGCACCTGAGATGGTCTTTGAGAATAAATAAAGCATTTCAGCAGTTTTAGATGTTGGCAGTAATTGGTTAAGAGGACCTACCATTCAGACATAGGACATCCCCTATGCCTAGGGAAATGCAGAGAGGTGAGACAGGGCAGAATGAAGTTGGAGAAGAATGTACTTTGCCAGGAATGTAGAGTATATGAATCAAAGTAGAATGAAATAAGGTAGGAAAGGTTAATTGGAGCCAAACTGTGAAGTGCCTTAAAAGCCAGACTAAAGAATTTGTATCTGATTACATAAAAAATGGGAAGCTACTAAAGATTTTTGAGCAAGGAAATGACATGACCATGCCTGTCTATTAGGAAGATTACTTTGGCAATTGATGGTTGTGAGAAGAGAGAAACAAAAGGCAGGTAGACCAGTTAGAAGGTATTGCAAAAGTCTACTATGGTGGTTACTAAGGCCTAAATTAGTGTGATAGTAGAAAGCAGGGGAAAAATGGGAAAGGCAAATTTAGTGAAATTTACATCTGGTTTGGCTGAGATAAGGAAAGGAAAAAGTCCAAGAAATCAAGGTTTCAACTCTGGGTGATTGGAGAAAATGACAGGGCCATTGATAGAAATAGGGAAAGCAGAAGAAAGAGAAATGTTCTGGAGGCAAGCTGATAATTTAATTTTGATATATTGACTTTGAGGAGCAGGCAGACACCCATCAGGCAGCTGATCATAAAACAATCCATGTACTTTTATGATGACATCGATGTGCCCCTTCATCAACCAAACTTTTTCTTTCTTATAAGTGATCTGGCAACACCCAGAATTTAAGTATTTCAAGATTTTTTGGCAACTTGATTGATTCAAAATTTCTTAACAAAAGATCCCAGTTAGAACTCAAAATGTTATGGAAGTGAATGTTGAAAACTAAAAATAAATTAATTAATAAAAAAAGTTTAGAGGACAGAAAAGGGATAGGTAGAAAAAAAATGAGTAGGGTAGCCTTCTCAATTTCATTAAACTGCTTGGAACTTTCAAACAGGAAAAGAAAAAAAGAAAAGAAAAAGAAAAAGAAAAAAAAGAGCAGAAATAGATGGAGTAGGAGAAAAGAATTAGTCATTCTGTGAAGAGGGTCCAGCTGGTAGAGGGCCATCTTTTGGGATTTGTTAGAATAGCCATTGGATAGGGCTGTTGGTTTTTTAAAGAGTAGATAGAAGTGAAAAACAAGTTTCAGTAATAAAGTATAAGAATGGGCTGTGGGGTGTGGTTGGAAGTCAGGACACAAAATAGGGTCTAATATCCTATTGTGTACTCCAGGCTTTCTTTCTTCCTGTACAATGTGTCCTGGACTGGATTCTATAGAATGTAACTCTTTAATCATCATAGGTGCCATGATCTTAGACAACCAGGAAATATCAGATGACATGTCCAATATGGGAAACAACTGAGAAAAGAAATTTAAATAGGACATATGTCTTTCATTATAGCATTGAAGCTTGTGGGACACATTAAGATATCTTATGGAATTCTTGTGAGCATGGTGAGGCTCCTAGTTCTGTGGTTGCCACCAATACCTTGAAGGAGTGTAAATTCAGTAAGAGGTGGCATTATGTTGAAGGCTAGAAAATGCTACATGAGTCTCTTTCATAATATTCTTTTTTAATGAATTTATTTATTTTTAGTTTTCAACATTCACTTCCATAAGATTTTGAATTCTGAATTTTCTCCCCATCTCTCCTCTCCCCCTACCCCAAGAGGCCATGTAAATTGGTATAGGCTCAACATATACATTCATATTAAACCTGTTTTCACAGTAGTCATGTTGTAAAGAAGAATTACAACCAATAGGAGGAACCACAAGAAAGAAGAAACAAAACAAAAAAAAAAGAGTGAGAGCAAATCGCATGTTTCGATCTGCATTCAAACTCCATAGTTCTTTCTTTGGATGTTGCTAGCATTTTCCATCATGAGACCTTTGGAGATGTCTTAGATCCTTGCATTGCTGAGAAGGGCTAAGTCTATCAAAGTAAGTCATTGCACAACATGGCTGTTACTGTGTATAATGTTCTCCTAGTTCTTCTCACTTCATTCAGCATCAGTCCATACAAGTCTTTCCAGGTTTTTCTGAAGTCAGCCTGCTCATCATTTCTTATAGCACAATAGTATTCCATTACATTCATACACTACAACTTGTTCATCCATTTCCCAACTGATGAGCATCCCCTCAATTTCCAATTCTTGGCCACCACAAAAGGAGCTGCTATAAATATTTTTGTACATGTGGGTCCTTTTCCCATTTGTATGATCTCTTTGGGATACAGACCTAGAAGTGGTTGCTGGGTCAAAAGGTATGCACAGTTTTATAGCCCTTTTATGCATAGTTCCAAATTGCTCTCCAGAATGGTTAGATCAGTTTACAACTCCACCAACAATGCATTAATGTTCCAATTTTCCCACATGTTCTCCAGCATTTATCATTTTCCTGTTTTGTTAAGTTAGCCAATCTGATAGGTGTGATGTGGTACCTCAGAGATGTTTTGATTTGCATTTCTCTAGTCAATAGTGATTTAGAGCATTTTTTCATATGTCTGTTTAGATAGTTTTAATTTCTTCCTCTGAAAACTGCCTGTTCATATTCTTTGACCATTTATCAATTGGGGAATGACTTGTATTCTTATAAATTTGACTTAGTTCTCTCTATATTTTAGAAATGAGGTCTTTATCAGAGACACTGGTTGTAAAAATTGTTTCTCAGTTTTCTGCTTCCCTTCTAATCTTGGTTGCATTGGCTTTGTTTGTGCAAGCACTTTTCAATTTAATGTATTTAAATTATCCATTTTGCATTTCATAATGTTCTCTATCTCTTGGTTAGTCATAAATTCTTCCATTCTCCATAAATCTGACAGGTAAACTATTCCTTGCTCTCCCAGTTTGCTTATAGTATCACCCTTTATATCTCAATTGTGTACCCATTTTGACCTTATCTTGGTATGTGGTATAATATGTTGGTCTATGCCTAGTTTCTGCCATACTACTTTCTAGTTTTCCCAGCAGTTTTTTGTTAAATAGTGAGTTCTTATCTTAGAAGCTGGAGTCTTTGGGTTTATCAAACAGTAGATTACTGTAGTCATTAACTACTGTATCTTGTGTACCTAACTTATTCCACTGATCCACCACTCTATTTCTTAGCCAGTACCAAGTAGTTTTGATGATTGCTGTTTTATGGTACAATTTAAGATCTAGTATGGCTTAGCCATCTTCCCTTGCATTTCTTTTAATTAATTCCCTTAATATTCTGGACCTTTTGTTCTTACAGATGAATTTTGTTATTATTTTTTCTAGCTCTATAAAATAATTTTTGGTAGTTTGGTTGGTATGGCACTGAATAAGTAAATTAATTTTGGTAGAATTGTCATTTTTATTATATAAGCTCGGCCTACCCACGAGCAACTGATATTTTTTTAATTATTTAGATCTGACTTTATTTGTGTGAAAAGTGTTTTGTAATTGTGTTCATATAGTTCCTGGGTTTGTTTTGGCAAATAGACTCCCAAATATTTTATAATGTCTACAGTAATTTTAAATGGAATTTCTCTTTCTGTCTCTTACTGTTGGGCTTTGTTAGTAATACATAGAAATGTCTATGATTTATGTGGGTTTATTTTATATCCTGCAACTTTGCTAAAGTTGTTTATTATTTCAAGTAGTTTTTTATGTCATTCTCTAGGATTCTCTTAAGTATATCATCATATCATCTGCAAGGAATGAGCTTTGTTTCTTCTTTGCCTATTCTAATTCCTTCGATTTGTTTTTCTTCTCTTATTGCTAAAGCTAACATTTCTAGTACAATATTGAATAACAGTGGTGATAATGGACATCCTTGTTTCACTTCTGATCTTATTGGAAATGCTTCTAGCTTATCCTCGTTACATATAATGCTTTCTGATGGTTTTAGGTAGATGCTACTTATCATTTTAAGGAAAACTCCATTTATTCCTATGCTCTCTAGCGTTTTTAATAGAAATGGGTGTTGTATTTTGTCAAAAGTTTTTTCTGCATCTATTGAGATAATCATATGGTTTCTGTTAGTTTTGTTGTTGATATGGTCAATTATACTGACAGTTTTCCTAATACTGAACTAGCCCTGCATTCCTGGTATAAATCCTAGTCATAGAGTATTATTCTCATGATAAGTTGCTGTAATCTTTTTGCTAATATTTTAAAAAATTTTTTTGCTTGTATATTCAGCAAGGAAATTGGTCTATAATTTTCCTCGGTTGTGGCTCTTCCTGGTTTAGGTATCAATACCATATTTGCATTCTAAAAAGAATTTGGTAGGACTCCTTCTTCATCTATTTTCCCAAATAGTCTATGTAGTATTGGAATTAATTGTTCTTTAAATGTTTGATAAAATTCACTTGTAAATCCATCTGGCCCTGGAGATTTTTTCCTAGGGAGTTCATTGATGGCTTGTTCAACTTCTTTTGCTGAAATGAGCTTATTTAAATATTTTATTTCCTCTTCTGTTAATCTAGGCAATTTATATTTTTGTAAATATTCATCCATTTCACTAAAATTGTCAAATTTATTGGCATACAATTGGGCAAAATATTTCCTAATTATTGTTTTAATTTCCTCTTCACTGGTGGTGAATTCACTCTTTTCATTTTTGATACTGGTAATTTGGTTTTCTTTCTTTTTTTTTCCAATCAAATTAACCAAAGGTTTATCTATCTTATTGGTTTTTTCATAAAACCAGCTCTTAGTTTTATTTATTAGTTAAATAGTTTTCCTGATTTCAATTTTATTAATCTCTCCTTTGGTTTTCAGTATTTCTAATTTGGTATTTAATTGGGGATTTTCAATTTGTACATTTTCCAGTTTTTTTTTTAGTTGCATACCCAATTCATTGATCTCCTCTTTCTCTATTTCATTCATGTAAGCACTTAGAGATATAAAACTTCTTAGAACTGCTTTTGCAGCATCCCATAAGTTTTGATATGTTGTCTTATTATTGTCATTATCTTGTATGAAGTTATTGACTGTTTTTATGATTTGTTGTTTGACCCACCCATTCTTTAGGATTAGATTATTTAGTGTGCAATTAATTTTTAGTCTGTCTTTCCATGGTGCTTTATTACGTGTAATTTTTATTGCATCATGATCTGAAAAGGATGCATTTAATATTTCTGCCTTCCTGCATTGGATTATGTGGTTTTTATGCCCTAGTACATGGTCAATTTTTGTGTAGGTGCCATATACCACTAAGAAAAAGGTACATTCCTTTCAATTCCCCCTTCAGTTTTCTCCAGAGGTTTACCATATATAACTTTTCTAAAATTCTATTCATCTCCTTTACTTCTTTCTTGTTTATTTTGTGGTTAGATTTAAGTAGTTCAGAGAAGAGGATGTTGAGTTCCCCCACTAGTATAATTTTGCTGTATTTCTTTCTGTAACTTCCTTAACTTCTCCTCTAAGAATTTTCCCCCTTTCCCCTCCTACTGCCTTTATGGCAAGTTAAAATTCTATACCTAACTGAGTGTGTTATTCCCTTCTTGAGTCAACTCCAATGAGAGTAAAGTTCAAACAATGCTCATCTCCCTCCCTTCTTTCCCTCTAGTGTAATGTGTCTTTGTGCCTCCTCATGTGATTTAATTTACCCTTTTCTGCCTTCTCCTTTCCTCTTCTCCCATTATAATCCTTTTTCACCACTAATTAGGTTTTTTTATCATCACATCAAAATCAGTTTATACCCACACCCTCTGCTTAGGTATATCCCTTCTCAATGTTGTAATAAAGATACAGTTCTCAAGAGTTACAAGTATCATCTTCCCATGTAGGAATGTAAACAGTTTACCATTATTGAATAACATTTTTTTCTTTCCTGTTTACCTTTTTATGCCTCTTTTGAGTATTATATTTGAAGATCAAATTTTCAGGTGAGCTCTGGTCTTTTCATCAGGAAAGTCTGGAAGTTCCCTATTTCATTGAATGTCCATTTCGTTGCCTGAAAGATTATGCTCAATTTTGCCATGTAGTTGATCCTTGATTGTAATCCAAACTCTTTTGCCTTATGATAGTCCAAGCCTTCCAATCTTTTAATGTAGAAGCTGCAAGGTCCTGCCTAATCCTGACTGTGGTCCCACAATATCTGAATTGTTTTTTTCTGGTTGCTTGCAGTATTTTCTCCTTGACATGATAATTCTGAAATTTGACTACGATATGCCTTGGCATTTTCAATCTTTCAAGAGGTGATTGGTAGACTCGTTCAATGACTATTTTACCGTCTGGTTCTAGGATCTCAGGGCAGTTTTCCTTGATGATTTCTTGAAAGTTGCTGTCCAGGCTCTTTTTTTGATCATGGCTTTCAAGTAGACCAATAATTCTTAAATTCTCTCTCCTGGATCTATTTTCCAGGTCAGTTGTTTTTCCAATGAGGTATTTTACATTTTCTTCTACTTTTTTTCATTCTTTTGATTTTGTTTAACTGATTCTTGATGTTTCAGAGTCATTAACTTCCACTTGCCCAATTCTAATTTTTAATAAATTGTTTTCTTCGGTTGGCTTTTGTACCTCCTTTTCCATTTTGCCAATTCCACTTTTGAAGGGGTTATTTTCTTCAATGTACTTTTTTTCCATTTTGTCAATTATATTTTTAAAGGAATTATTCGGTTTTTCTTCTACCTCTCTTATTTGACTTTTAAAATCCTTCTTGATCTTCTCCAAGAAGGCTTTTTGGGCTTGAAACTAGTTCATATTCCCTTTTGAGGTTTCAGATGTGGGCATATTGACAATGGTGTCCTCTTCTGAATTTGTGTTTTGATCTTCCCTGTCCCCATAGTAAGAAGTCTTTGTTTTTCTTTGTTGCTTTTTGCTCATGGTGTTTGCCTTTTTCCTGGCTTTTTTTTTTTTTAGGCAATTGGGGTTAAGTGACTTGCCCAGGGTCACACAGTTAGTGGCAAGTGTTTGGTCTGAAGCCGAATTTGAACCCAAGTCCTCTTGGACTTGAGGGCAGTGCTTTATCCACTGCGCCACCTAGCTACCCCTTTTTCCTGGCTTTTAAAGTTGATCTCTGCTATGGGGCACAGTGGGTACTATCCCATACTTCTTGTGCTGGGAGCTAGGAACTTGGTTACTGGCTCTGTGTGCTGGGGCCTCAGGTTCTGGCAGCTGGAGGCTCTAGGGGTCTGGTAGCTTACCTGGTGCTGAGCTGGTGGTGGTGGCTGGTGTGTGCAGAGGCCAGGTGGGGTTTTTCTGCATTTCCCCAGGATTACACTGAAGCTCGTGGGGTAGGAGTTGGGGATGGGAGTGGTTTGGCTACTGGAGGTCGCCTCCTCTCCTGGAGCTGTGCTAGAGTACGGGTAGGGTCAGCTGCTGGTGGACACCTGTCTGTCAGTGTACATGCTGTCATCTGCTGGTTCCCCTGGCTGTGCCAAGGCACACGGGAGGAGGGGAAGGGGGTGGGGAGTCTTGGTGTTGACTTGCCTGCTCCACCACCTTAGGCCTCAAGATCTCCCTTTGGTTTGCTGAAGTGGGGCTTGCCACTGGCTTGCTGGGATGCCTTCCGTCCTGAAGGTCCCCTTCGGCCACAGCAAGATGACCTTTCCCATTAATCCCTCCAGTCTCACAAGCTAAAAGATAGCTGTACTCTGTCTTTCTTCTGGCTCCACTGTTCCAGGATTTTTCCTGGTGAAGTATTTTCTGGTTTTTCTAAGGTCAATAAGAGAGAATGAGAGTGACTTACTGCTTACTCTGCCATCTTAGCCCCCAGAAGTTTAGTATTCTTTTTATTAAAGAAGTTTTTAATTGATGTCTTTTATTTTTTTTTACATCACCATAATTTGCCCCAGGATCCTTCCACCTCCTCATCTAGAGTGTCATCCTATATAACAAATAATATATTTTTAAAGGTGAGAGAAAAGGAACAAGAGAGAGGAAAAAAAAATCAGCGCAGTTGATCAATACGTTGAAAAATTCCAAAAATATGTACAGTGTGCAACACTTGTGGACCTCCCACCTCTATCCCATTCTTTCTTGCAATCAAGCATATAACCCATGGATAAATAGTTATTAAGTGCCAGATACATACAAGATGGAAATCAGGATAAGGAAGACATGACTATGTGAGGGGTAGTAACTATGGAGGACTGAAGAGAACAGGTACACCAAAAGTTGCCCTATAATAAAGGACTTTACTTTTCGTATACGTATTCTTCTAAAGGAATGCTTCTGAGAAGTCAGGTGGGAGCTGGTCAGAGCCAAAGACCCACATTGTCAGCTGGTACTGTGTGAGAACAAGGTTACAGTAACCTCAGAATATCATTGCCCATTAACTTGGCAGGCAAATCATACCATTTGTTCTTCTTCAGGGTGTGGAAGAGCGTGCAGCAAATAGCAGATTATGTTTTTTACATTTATCAAGTATGTTTAGCTAAAATTCTTTAAAAAAAAAAAGATTTATCCTTGTAGACAGATCATTTGCATTCAGGTACTGCATTTGAAAAATGTAACATTTACTTTCTCCAGTACCGGCACTAAATTTAAAGGTTATGATGATTGATCTACTTACCTTTATGTAACTTCATTGTAGGCTCTTGAAATGAAGAAGTTAGCGTTAAGAATTGACTTTATCCATTGTTCACATACTGCTTACATCATTCATAATTAATATATTTGTTAAAAACAGATGTCTTTGTACCTCCGAGAGCTCTCGCTTACTTACGACATAGCATGTTTTCCAAATGATGCTTTTGTTTTGACCCTGGAGAGGAGATGCCCTGAACTAGAGAGATTGAGTGACTCCTCACCACAGCTCTCTCTGTGTAGACCATCTCACACCATGCTTCAGTCCCTACTCTATCTCCCTCTCCCAAAACCGATCTATTATCATGTAGCTCTATTCACAGTCTCTATTATTGCCTAAACCAAAGTTCCCTTTCTTTGTCACTTCTCATCTCTATGTGTTATATCTGTATCCCTCTAATAGAATATAAGCTCCTTAAGGTCAAGTGCTGTCTTACTTTTGTATTTTGTATTTCTATCTCCAAATCCATCTGTAGTGCTTGGAACAAAGTATGTGCTAATTAAATGCTTGTTGACTGATTGAACTCTGAACCATAGTATTTAATTTTGCTGTGCTCTTTTTATTTATCCTTTAAACATTTTTATTTTTTGTATTTTAAATTTAATATTTTATTATACCCCAATTACATGTAAAAACAATTTTTACCATTCGTTTTAAAAAAATTTTTGAGTTTCAAATTCTTTCCCTCCTTTCCTTCCCTCCTCCCCCACCCATTTAGAAGGCAAGCATAGGTTATACATGTGCAGTCATGCAAAAAATTTTTATCTTAGACATGTTGTGAAAGAAAACATAGACCAAAAAAAACTAGAAAAATAAATAAAGAAAAAGTATGCTTCAATCTGCATTCAGACTCTACCAGTTCTTTCTCTGGAGATGGATAGCATTTTTCATCATAAGTCCTTTGGAACTGAGTATCCTTTAGTTCTGATTTTATTCCTTTCAATAACATTAGAAAAAAGCAGAATGGTGTAGTAGGTAGAGAGCTGGCCTTGAACCCAGACAGACCTGGGTTCAAGTTGTACCTTACCCTGGCCAACCCACTTAACACCTCAGTGTTCTAGGCAGCAGTTATATGTTTCAGAAAAACTGTCAAATATTAGAAGAAATTCCTTCACATGGAAATTATTTAATCCAATGAAATCTCAAGTCCAATCCTACTCAAGCATTTTCATTGGCTGTCCGCTATACTTGGAATCTTCTCCTTCCTGATCTTCATCTCCTGGCTTCCTTCAGGTCCCAGCTAAAACCCTACCTTCTAAGAGAAACCTTTCCAGAACCCCTTTCATGCCAGTGTCTTCCCTCTGAGATTATCTCCAATTTATACTTTACGTATCTTGTTTGTATACATTTGTTTGCATTAGAATATGAGCTCCTCAAGAGCAGGGACCAATTTTTTATTGTGCCTTTCTTTGTATTCTCAGCACTTAGCACAGTGCCTTGCACATAGTAAATACTTAAAATGCTTGTTATCTATCCAATGACATTTAGTAAAATTGGCTTTTATTATTACTTGCTTATATCTTCAATGTTTTAATGAAACATCATTATCTAAATTGAACAAGTAAGAAGATATTCATTTGCACCCTTATTTACCAAAATATTCTCTTTTTGTAGTATCAAAGAACTGGAAACCAAATGGATACCTATTGATTAGAGAAACAGATTTTGGTACATTGAAGTAGTGGAATATCAGAACATTAAAGAAATATTTAAGAAGCAATGAATGTAATGAACTTAGAGAATCATGGGAAGGCTTATATGAATTAATGAAGAATGAAGTCAGTGGAAGAGAGGGAATAAATATTTACAGAGTATCTACTATGTGCTAGGCACTGTGCTAAGCTTTACAAATATTATCTCATTGGATTGTTACAACAACCCTATGAGGTAGATGCTATTATTATCCCCATTTTACAGTTGAGGAAACTGACATAGGTTAAATGACTTGCCCAGGGTCACAAAGCTAGTAAATGTCTAAGGCTTGATTTGAACTCAGGTCTTTCTGACTCCATTCACTGTATCATCTAGAACCAGGACAATATTATGTACAATGACTATAATAATATAAGTGGGAAAAGGAAAGAAAGAAAGAAATTGAATGTCATGTAATTATAATGACCAAACTTGACCTCTGAGAAGAGCTGAAAAAAAATCTACCTCTCTCCTCTTTTGACAGAAATGGGATAATAGGAGTGTGAAATCTCATTCTGTCAGATAAAACTTAGATGTGTTGATTGGTTTAACTTTAGTTAAACCTCTTTTTAAAATAGTTTTTGCCATAAAGGCTAGCTTATCGAGTCGGACACGAGAAGTTGTATATTTGGAATGATAACATAAACATTTAAAAAAAAAATTTAAAAAAAAACCTCTTTAGTCCAAGTAAGTGTACTGGATACATTAGCTTCAATAGACTAGGTAAGTTTGACTTATGCATTCTCAAATACTCAAATGGACATTTTGAATTAGATGTAGTCATAGGAACATAGGATTGTAGATTTAGAGTTTGAATAAACCTTAGAGAACTTCTAGTTTATAGATAATGAACTGAGGCTGAGGGAGATTCATTAATTCACCTAAAGTCACTCAGGCAGTAAGTAATAGGTCCTGGGAGTTTAACCCAGAATCTCTGGAAAGAAACACAGAAGATAAAATTATTAATTTTTATTAATACATTTAAAATTTTTTGCACAAAACAAGTTTAGCTAAGATTAGAAAGGAAACAGTTAACTGGGAAAAATCTTTGCCAACAGTTTCTTTGATGAAAGGCCCATTTCCTAAATATATAAGGAAATGATTTGAATTTATAAGGAAAAAACTATTCTCCAATTGATAAATGATCAAAAGATATGAACAGGCAGTTCTCAAGGGAAGAAATCCAACCTATCAATAGCAATATGAAAAAAATGCTTGAAATCATTAATAATTAGAGAAATGCAAATTAAAGCACTTTGGATATTCCACATTATGCCTGTCAGATTGACAAAGTTGACAAAAAGGATAATAACAAATGTTGGCGGGACTGCACGAAACAAGCACATGAATGCACTGTTGGTGGAATTATAAATTGGTACAGCCATTTTGGAACCATGTCTAAGAAGTGACGAAGCTGTGAATATCATTTGACCCACTAAGAGACCTCCCCTTCCCCCAAAGAGGTCTAAAAATGAGAAAAAGGCATCATATCTACAAAAATATTTATAGTAGCTCTTTTTTTTTGTAGTAGAAAAGAGCTGGAAACTAAAGGGATGCCCATCATTTGGGGAATGACTGAACAAATGAAGATATATGAATAATGTTAAGGTTATATGAATAATTTCAGAGAAACCTGGGAAGGCTTTTATGAACTGATGGAGCAGAACCGGGACAATTTTTACTCTAAAAAGAACTTTGTAAAAATAAACAACTTCCAAAGACTTAAGAATTCTAATAAACAAAATGAGCAATCATTATTCTAGAGGACCAATTATGGAGAGGTGATAAACTAAATTTGCAAAACAGACTACATATTTTTGGAAATGGCCAATATAAAAATTTGTTTTGCTTGACTATGCATGTGTTACAAAGATTCCTCCCTTCCCACAGTGGGGTGGGGGTGAAGGGATAGGAGAGAAAATAGATGCTTGTCAGTTGAAAAAAAATTTTTTTTTTAATAATTCAACCATCAGGTTGATTGTGCTGCATTTATTCAAATCATATATATGAATATGAAGTAAAAACAGGGTTATTTCTGGGAAAGGCTCTAACCACTGGGTAGGTAGTAAAAAGCCTCAGGTAGGAAATGACCCTTGAGGTGATCTTTGAAGGAAGCTAGGGAATCTAAGAGTCAGGGAAGGAAGAGGACATTTCAAACATGAGGGACCCAAACAGAGAGATAGGAAGTGGAATGTTCCACATAAGGGATAGCAAGAAGATCAGTTTGGCTTGACAGTAGATTGTCTTTCTTGAAATAATGCATAATATGCTTGAAAAGGTAAGCTAGAGTCCTTTTGTGAAATGTTTTAGAAGCCAAACACCTAACTTTCACAGTAGGAGTCTTATTAAACTAAATAAGCTAATTCTACCATTTCTACTCCTCATTCCCATCTTCCTAAGGACTGCTGGCTGGCTATTTTCTACAAGACAACTGAAGAACCCAAATAGAGATAGACCTTCAGTTTAAGTAAGTGCTTGAGGAGACTGTTCTGGAATTTATTTATTTTTTTGGTCAGGATCTGCACTATGAACTCTAGTAATAGCAAGCATTTATATAGTGTTTTACAAATCTCTCATTTGATCCCAAGAATTTTGGCAGAGGGCAGGGGAGAGATACTATTATCTTCATTTTACTGATGAGGAAACTGAGGCAAACAGAGTCTGGTTCTGGAGAATCCCACCCAATAGTCTTCTCTTTTTGTCTTCCTGCCTGTTCCACTGTCCTTCCTCATCACCTGGCCAGGCCTTCCCAAGCTTTGTGTAAATGAAAGGGGTTACCACTATTAAATATCTCAAACTGGATTTGAACTGATGCCAGGTACACTGTTCTTAGACCCTAAACTTGCCTCAAAGTGATTCTAAAACTGATGAGATCACAGGTCTAAACTAAAATGTGATTTATAACTTGAAAAAAGCCAAAGAAATGCCTGAGTCTCTCCATATACACAATACACACACACACACCAATGAACTGTACTTCAGTGCTAACGGGAAATGCCCTCTACGAGTGTAGTTCTTCAATAGGTTATATTATCTCCTGGTGACTGAGGCAGTTCTCCAAGACTAAGTTATAGACTAGTTGCTGATCTGCATTGATGAAGGAATTTCCATGTTGGCAATTTCCTACATTGATAAAATCACAAATCCAGATGCACAAATATAAGCAAAATATGATTTACAATTGATCATTGTTTTCTTCCTCCATTAGAATGTAAGACGCTTGAGGGTAGAAACAGTTCTGTCTTCTTGTATTTGTGTCACCTGAACATAGCTCAGTTCCTGGCACATCATAAAAAGTTGCTGTTGTTGTTCAGTTGTGTAGGACTCTTTGTGACCCCATTTAAGTTTTTTTTTGGCAAAGATACTGAAGTGGTTGGCCATTTTCTTCTCCAGCTCATTTTACAGATTAGGAAACTGAGGCAAGCAGAGTTAAAGGACTTGCCCAGGGTCACACAGTTAGTGTCCGAGGCCAGATATGAACTCAGGAAGATGAAGCTTCACAATTCAAGGCCTGGCACTCCATCCACTGCACTATCTAGTTGCCCTCCTTGTAAATAAACACTTTACATATACCTAAAGGGTATATGAAAGTCACTTAGTTGTATTGAGTAGAGAGAGTGGCCTAAGAGTTTGAAAGACACTAGCTCTGGGCAATAACTGAACCTCTCAGTGCTCCCAGGCAGCTCTGTAAGACTACTGAAGATTTGTTTTGGTAAAGAGACTTTCTAGTCCCCAAAAAAAGATCAGAATTATCTAGCTATACTTTGTCACACCAATAAAGTTATTGAAATGGGACAAAATAGGCTCAAAGTCATAGCTAATAGACTGAACAAAATAATGCTAGGCCCTGAGACCACATCCCTATCTACTATAGCAAAACTGTGTATAAATTGAGCTAAAATATGATTTATAATCTGAGAAAAACCAAACCAAATCAAACAGAACCTTTATCTGTCAAGTCCCCTTCTGTGCATCAAGTGTAAACTCTATTATTAAATAATGAAAATTGAATGCTGGCATAAACAAAGTATGTATTTGCAGAAAATTATTCGTGTTTGAATGGATTCATAATTTACAGGGAAAATTAAGGTTACAGAAGCTCACAATATTTGCACATCTGAACAAATAATGATAAATTAAATGAAGAATATTAAGAATCAACAATGTACCCTGGTTTGAGATTTCTCTTTATTATTACAATACATAAATAATCTGGGCATTTTCTTTTAGTAAATGAAAAGTATGCTTCCAGGTAAAATTCCTTTCATTCCAGTTTAATCAAGAAGTCTTTTGAGGGGATACCTAAGGACCAAAGAGATAAATACTGAGGGCTAAACAGATACAATCACCCAGTCTGATTAGCTTTGAAAGTGGCTTTGTTCCAAGTGATTGATTTAACAGATTCCCATTGTTAGGTTTCTGGGCCAGAGTAGTCTAGATAAATCATCTGTACCTAAGAGTTTTTGACTGTCTTCAAGTACTTCTCTTATGAGTATACATACATTCCACTAACAACTAACATTTATGTAACTCACGATGTACCAGGCATTGTGCTAAGTGCTTTACAATTATTATCTCATTTAATATTCAAAGCAAGCCTGGGAGGTATGTGCTTTTATTACCTCGATTTTACAGATGAGGAACCCGAGGCAAACAGAAGTTTAGTGACTTGTCCAGGGTCATACAGCTAGTAAGTGTCTGAAAGCTAGATTTGTACCCTGGTCCTCCCCACCTGGAGCCCCATGCTACCTGCCCTAGACCTCCTTTCAGTATCATTGAGTCCCTAGGACTGTTTCTCCCATTAGCACATTTAGTAATTATAGGTATTTACCTGAAATTACTTTGGGAGCTGTGGTATCTATCCCTTTAACATGCCCAATTAAAGAGTAATAAATTATTCAGCTGTACTCAGCTGCCTCAAGCTCCTCTAGCTGGCAAACCAAAGCCAAGTTGTCCAGGGGTTCGATGCCTTTGGGAGCCCCAAGGGATTGCCCTGCTGCCTCATCCCTTAGTGATTCAGTGCCTGCTGGCCTTAGCTCATGCTTCCTCTGAGCATCTGTTGTTTTCTAGTATAATATTTTCCACTGTCTATTATCCAGTTTGGCTCAAAGTGGTAAAACAATTTAAGCCCCCTTAATGCTGTTGTGAATCTCCCTCAGGGATTTCAGTAGATTTCCTGGTTCTGTCTACTCAGTTTGCCATGAAGGCATTTTTCAGGGAAGTGGGATTCATTATTGATCTGATTACGGATTTCAGTCATATTCACTGCTGCTGTTGCTTGGTTCTTGCCTTTTTCTTATTTCTTGAAGAAGAGTAGCAGATGTCAGAATGTTTCCTTAACAATGAGATTTACTTTTCACTCCATCTTGCAAAGATCTGGTATGGGGCAGGAGCACTAAATTTGGGGAGAGAGGACCTGGGTCTGAATCCTGGCCCTTTTGCTTACTATCATTGTAGCATTGATTAAGTGCCTACTATGTGCCAGGCCCTGCTGGGCACTGGGGATACATATAGATAAGTAAGATAATCTTTGTTCTCAAGGAGTTTACATTCTACTAGTGCCCTGGAATACGTTCACAGATAAAGAAGTATAAGATACATACAAAATAAATGCATAATGATGCCTGCTGGGAATTAACAATTTCATGAAAAGCCTCTTGAATGAGGATGTACATGGAGTCTTAAAGAGAACTAAAAGTTCCAAGAAGTGAAATAACAAAAACTAGCATTTTTATAGAATTTTAAGGGTTACAAAGCATTTTACAAATATCTCATTTGATCCTCACAACTACTGTGGAAGGTAGGTGCTAATATTATCCCTTTTTTACAGATGGGGGAACTGAGGCAGAGAGAGGATGAGTGACTTGCCTAGAATTACACAGCTTGTAAATGTCTGAAACTGGATTGAAACTTAGGTCTTTCTGACTCCAAGTACAATGCTCCATTTTTAAATTTTTTTTTAATTTTATTTTTATTTATGGAATAAAGCATTTCCACAACAATATAATTTTTTAAAAGATAATTGCACATGTAACTGCAAATCTGTTATGTACAACTTGCTATTCTTTTTAAATATATAATGTTACGATATAAATTTCTTTTTTCCCCTTTTTGTCCTTCCCCATCCCCCCCCACCCTAGAAATGGCTACCATTAGAAATAAATATGTATATATATATATATATAAAATCATTCTATACATACTTCTATTTATCAGTTCTTTGTCTGGATGCAGATGGTGTCTTCCTTCATATGTCCTTGATAGTTAATTTGATTATTCTTACCCGCTTATTGCATGTTGTATTGGGGGAAACAGCAAATATTCCAGTTTGTCTGGAACCTACAGGTTTGTGAGGGGAATAATGTGTAATTTGCCTGGAAAGTTAGGTTGCAGGCAAATTTGGAAGGCAAGTCACTTAACTTGGACAACTAGGTGACCCAGTTGATAGAGTGCTGGACCTGGAGTCAGGAAGACCTGAGTCTTAACCCAGCCTCAGACTCTTACTAAAGCTGTGTGATCCTGGGCAAGTCACTTAACTTCTATCTGCATAAGTGCCTACTATGTGCCACTTTCTGTACTAGGACTTGACACTACAAAGGCAATAATTAAACAGTCCCTGCCTTCAAGATAATCTACATTTCATGTCAAAGAAGAGCCATGATTCCTATCGTGATATCTCAGTATCATAGCCAGAATTTAAGGGACTTTAGAAATCATCTAGCATAAGCCCCCCTCATTTCATATGAAACTGAGGCCCAGAGAAATTAATAGTATTTATTTAATATTTTACAAATAGCTAGCATTTATCTGGTGCTTTACAAATATTATCTTATTTGATTCCCACTATTAGAATGTTAGCACTATATCATCATACATCTCTTTCTAGTTATTCAAATAAATGTACCTTTCTAGATTTTTCTGGACTCTTGGATTTGTATATCAAAGTAAAATTCAACTCTGGTCTTTTTATCAGAAACACTTGAAAGTTATTTTTTCCATTAAAGATCCATTTTTTCTTCTTCTTTGAAGAATTATACTTAGCTTTCCAAGGTAAGTTATCCTTGGTTATAAGCCTATCTCTTTTGCCTTTTGGAATATTATAATCTAAGATCTTTTATAGTTTTCGGAAGAAGCTGCCAGGGTTTGTGTGATCCTATTGTGATTTCTTGATGCTTAAACTACTTATTTCTGGATGCTTGCAGCATTTTTGACCTAAGAGCCTTGGATTTTGATTATTACGTTCCTGGGACTTTTCCTTTTGAGGTTCTTTTCAGGAGGTAAATGGAAGATTCTTTATACCTTTATTTTCTCCTGTGGTTCTAATAGATATGGGCAGTTTTCATCTATAATTTCTTGAAAGAAATTATAGCTTTTTTTTTTAAAAAAGCTTTTTTTTTAGTCATAGTTTTCAGGGAATCCAATTATTCTTAACTTAAATCCTCTTTGCATGTTTTACAAGTGAGTTGTTTTATATATCAAATATCTTAAATTAAAAAAAAATCTTTTGATTCCATCCTAATATTTCTTGCTGTTTCATGGAGTCATTGATTTCTGTTTTGTCCATTCAAGTTTTCAGAGACCTTATTTCTTGGCTAAGATTTACCTCTTTCTCTTTTAATCTATTTATACTCCTTCCAACTCTTTTTCTCAAGGGCCTTTATTTGGGGTATTTTCTTAAAAGCATTCATTGTGGCAAAACTATTTTTTCTTTAAGTGTCTTGTTGTTTTGTTGTGTCTGACTTTTTGTGATCTCATTTGAGTTTTTTTTGGCAAAGATACTTGGGTGGTTTGCCATTTCCTTCTCCAGATCATTTTACAGATGATGAAATTGAGGCAAACAGGGTTAAGTGACTTGCCCAGGGTCACACAGCTAGTGTCTAAGCCAGATTTAAATTCACAAAGATGAGTCTTCCTGACTTCAGGCCAGACATTCTACCCACTGTACCACCTACCTGTAGTTAGTAACTTGCAATTATTATGGAGTATACTCTCTCCTTTTAAATATTTTTTCTTAATAGTATTTTTTTTCCAATTACATGTAAAGATAGTTTTCAATATTCATTTTTGTAAAATTTTGAGTTCCAAATTTTTCTCTCTCCTTTCCTTCCTTCCCCCCTCCCCAAGAGAGCAAGCAATCTAATATAGATTATACATGTATAATCATGTTAAACATATTTCCACATTGTTGGTTGTTGTCTTTCATTCTCTAAGAGGACCAAAATGACAACACTATGCTAGAGTCAAGTTACTGACTGTGGCTGTTCAGACCTATAAGCTCAGAACATTCTACCACAGATCAGGCACAAATAGTCCGTGTGAACATTTGGGGTAGATTCTCTAAATTTGTGCATCTTGCATTTCTTTTGAGCTACTTCATTTCTGCTTTGCTCATAGAGCACAGCACCTTCTCTAATGTGGGTACACCATGCTGAGCGCTCCTATGCCGGTGTCTCCCATGTCACACAATCAATCCCGAAGTTCTTAAGCGAGACCTTGAGAGTATCCTTGCATTGCTTATTCTGACCACCATGTGAACGCTTGCCCTGTGTGAGTTTTCTATAAAATAGTCTTTTTGGCAAGCATACATTTTGCATTCGAACAACTTGGCCAACCCATCAGAGTTGTGCTCTCTAAAGTAGAGTTTGAATGCTTGGCAGTTTGAGAAAGGACCTTAGTGTCTGCTACCTGATCCCCCATATGATCTTCATAATCCTCCTGAGACAATTCAAATGGAAGAGATTCAGTTTCCTGGCATGGCACTGGTATAATGTCCAGGTTTCACAATCATACAACAATGAGGTCTGCACAGCGGCTCTCTCGATCTTCAGTTTGGTAGGCAGTCTAATACCTTTTCTCTCCCACACTTTCGTTCAGAGCCTCCCAAACACTGAGCTAGCTCTGGTAATGCATGGGTCAACCTCATTATCAATTTCCACATTAGTCATGTTGTGAAACATGAAAACAGAACAAAAGGGAAAAAAACCGTGAGAAAGGAAAAAACAAACAAAAAAAATCACGAGTCTTTTGGAATTGTCTTAGAACATTATATTGCTGAGAAGAGCTAAGTCAATCATAGTTGATCATCACACAATATTGCTGTTACTGTGTACAATGTTCTTTCTCCTGGTTTTGCTCACTTCATTCAGCATCAGTTCATGTAAGTCTTTCCAGGTTTTTCTGAAATCTGTCTGTTCATCATTTCTTATTGTACAATACATTCATGTACCACAACTTGTTCAGCCATTCCCCAATTGATGGGCATCCCCTCAATTTCCAATTCTTTGCCACCACAAAAATAGTTGCTACAAATATTTTTGTATATGTGGGTCCTTTCCCCTTTTTTATGATCTCTTTGAAATACAGACCTAGTAGTGGTACTGCTGGATCAAATGGCATAGACATAAAGTATACTCTCTCCTTTTGGGGGATCTCTAGATTTGCAGTAATTTTTTTATATTGGTTGGTGTTTTCATTGATTTTCTAAACCATAGTTTCTATTATCTAAAACCAAGGTTTCTAATGTGGCCTTACTGGGAAAGAATACCAAGGAACTTGCACATTCTGGTCTTGAATATTTCTTGTTTTTTGCTACTTACCATGTTTATTGTTTTTCTTTTGATTCTGCTTATTTTAATCTGCATCAGTTAATATAAATCTCATGCTTCTCTGAATCCTTCATTATCATTATTTCTTACTATATAAATATTTCATTATATTTCTATTACAGTGTTTTTTCATCCATTCTCCATTTGAAGGATATCCACTTTGATTATAGATTTTTACTGCCACAGGGAATGCGGATATGCATATTTTGGTAAATACTGAACCTTTAGTTTTACCTTTGACTTCAGGTATACACTACTATTGCTCTCTTTATTCAGCATAGGATAGCATTAGAATTTTTGGCTACCATATTTACCCTGTTAATAACTGCTTCACTCCCTGTACATTCCAGCCAAATTAGACTTGTTTCCTCACCTTATCCTACCCTCTCGTGCTTTTGTGCATTCTGAGTTGTAATGTACTCCCTCTCCATCTTTGTCTGTTGAAATCCTTCTCTTCCTTTAAGATTAGGGTCAGGTTATGACAGTCTCAATGCATGGTTCCAGACAGTCATCTGACTTATATTTCAATGCTCCAAATGCACCTATGATTCCATCAATAGGTGCCTTCCCTCCAATGATGCAAATTGCATCAGATCCATGACTACCTCTCCTTTGTGACTTTTGTCTGTGGCTTTTTCACAAATTTGCCACAGTAGATGTCCAGCAGATGTGCTAAGTATTCTTCTCTCATTCTCTTAAAATTTGCAGTGCAACAATGGAGCACACAGGCTGTCCATTGGTTAGCTTTCACTCTTGCTACATGACCTGCCCATCTTCTTTGATCACATATTTCTTTGATGATATCTTTGATGATGATTGTTTCTTGTGCATAATTCCTTGTCTGTACTGTGTTGCAGCCTGTTCATACCCATTGTATGCCTAGCAGCTACCCTTTGATTAATCTTCAACTCAATTCTGTGAAGACGATCATGTTCCATGATTCACAGCCACTGAAGAACATCAGAAGAATACTGATATAAAAAAGCAATGATTTTGTTTTGTTTTGCTTTGTTTTCCCAGGGGGAAGCTTGGTGTTATTAAGAGAACTTTGCAATTTCCCAAAGTCAAGACAGGTGGTCTTTCTCCTTCTGTTCAATTCTGGGCCCAACTCATTACCCATTTGCAGTGTCTATTGTAGAGCTATGTGGAGAAACAAGGTCTCTAAGCTGTCTATCCAACTACATATCATGGTCTGAACAATAGACATGCTTCATCCACTTGGTGTTTCATATAAAGATAATCAGGCTAAATTCTTTTGACTAATTGTGAATTTTATCCAGAAGAATCTGAAATTATCTATCTGCAATTAGAGGTAGCTAAGAAATATAGTGAACAGAGCATTGTGTCTGTAGTCAGGAAGACTGGAGTTCAAATCTGGCATCAGACATTTATTAGCTGTGTGACCTTGGGCAAGTCACATAACCTCTGTCCACCTCAGCACCTACCTCAAAGGGTTGTGTTAAGATCAAATGATTTAATATTTGTAAATGCTTAGCACAATGGTTGGCACATAGTAGGCACTATATAAATGCTTATTCTCTCCCTCTTGCACACACATATGAGTGTAATCAGCATAAAGTCATCCACAAAACAGGAGCATCTGGAGATCTCACCTTCTGTAGAAAGACCTTCTACAATTTGGTCTTCCTGCTGGAACTCCTTCATTACAGTGGCATATGTATCTTTGCTCTATGCCCCAGGCTACGTTAATGATCAAAGGGTTGTCAAATAAAGTTATCTCTGGTGTTCTATTTTTAAAAATCTCTTGTATAATTATGGCTTATGCATGGGAAACACCTGGTTGAATGAGAGAACTCAAGGAGAGGTTTTGCTGTGCTAAATCAGATGCTTTTTTGGAGTCATAAACAGTGAGAAGCATGGGATCTTAAATTCTCTTCAACTTTCAGGTAATTGTATAATGGCAAAGATGTGCCATTGTGGAAAATTACTTGTGAAAGCGTACCTGCTGCCTTCTTAATACCCTCCTCAAGGATGCTCTCTTTTCATGTGTATGTTATTTTCATAAAGGTTGATTTAGGATGGAAAGTGGGAATATGGTTCATTAGTTATTCATGTTCTCTGTCACTTTTTTTTTTTGACCTGAGATAAGGTTTGAGATTTTCCTATGCCTTCGGTATTTTCCCCTTCTTTATATACTTTGAAAATCGATCCCTCAATGTCCTCAAAACTATGCTGTTTGCAGCATGGATCTTCACTGTGTATATTTGTTCTTGTCCAACTTCTTCTCCCATCTTTGTTTTCTGCAGTGCCATTTCTATTTCTTCTTTGAGCACATCTGGGATTGTGATGTTTGAGTTCAGATGTGATGACTCTGATGGCCCCAGTGGTGAAAATAATTTATTACATAGTCATTATGGATATTTTCCATCTTTCATCTGTTTGTTGTCTTCATTCCAGTTGTTTCATCCTTAAATACCTTTGGGATGGCTTTATTTAATTGAGTTTCTTGCCATTTTTAAAAAAAAATTTTCTCCCCTTCCACTGTTTCTTGCTGTTCTGAGTTGATACTGCTCATATTCTTTAACCATCTTTCTATATAATGAATTAAAAAAAGCACTTATTAAGAGCTATCTGCCCATCACTGTGGTAAGTGTGTGTGTGGAAGAGGGTGTATGTGTGTATGTACAAATAAAAAGTGAAGGCTATCTTTCCTCTTCAGAAGTTTATATTTCAGTAAGTGGAGACAACACATATTGGGGAATAGTGGCCAGGAAGGAATATTTTGGATTGGAAAATTACAGGGATAGTGAGTGGGACCATATCAGAGTAGACTGACACAACCTTTCCAGAAGCAATAAAAGAATTGATTTGGTTATGGGTCCAGAACTAGAAATCAAGAGTAGAGCTAGGGGAGAAGGGATACACTTCTGACTCTTTGGTAACTGGTGAGAAATCTGGGGAGTAGAATAAAGCATGATAGAAGCCTAAGCCTGGTGTTTTGTGAAAGTCCTCTGGCATAAGACAGACCTTCCTGGGAGGATGTAGGATTCCACTGTTGATTCTTGTTTTCTACAACTGGGATCACAGTGTCATGCTCCCCCAGCATAGGTGCAGCTATGAACAGGTTAAGTCCCTGTCTGGGTACCTGAATTATGTTTAAAGGAGGGCCATGGGCTAGCTAGAGATGTCTGGGAAAATAACCTCTTAATGAGTTTGTATACTGAGAATAACATATAAAACAATGGGAGTCAGTTCAGTGCAAAGACATATTGGCAAGCAGTGGGGAAGAGGAGAATGGGAGAGGGGGAAGGAGACCCAATATACAACATACACACGCACACACACACACACACACACACACACACCACTTACATAAAGTATAACACATAACAGACAGGGCTGCATTGGGAAGCACAGAGACACAGTTCAGCTGGAAAGGCATGCTCCAAAGTGCCCTCCTGAGAATGGGATACTTTATACTCTGATTTTGGTGGCCACCTGGAGCTGGCCACTTTACATATCAGGATTCAGGGCACACAGGGGATTTGGGGGTTTCACTGGTACAGGGAGAAAAATCAGCTAACTATTGGAAATATATTATTTGTGGACACACAGCTGCACTAACCTTAAAAAATATTATTGCCAGTACTTTTTCCATGAATACATTCTATAATCTGTAGCCTCCCTCAAAGTGAGACTATCATGATCATCTCAAGACCATGGTGCCTAATCTTGTAACACTCAGTCCTAGATGTAGGGGGCAACTGAGCTGACTATCAACAAATTTATTTTCTAAGCCTATGTCACTCTTGATTTTCATTATCAGTCTACTGGACAAGTCAAATGTCTTCTGACTGAGTTTAGGCTCTTTTGTCTCCTTGTTAGGGTAATTCATTCACATTGGTTACATTTTTGTAGATAATGATTAGAATGGGAATAGATGTCCCTTCCTCCATCCAGTTTCATTTTGGGGGGGGGCATATATAACTTGTTTAAATAGGTCAGGTTGGAAGTATTTTAATTGTGTGCCATGTCTTTCATTTCTATCCTTCGTTTTAGTTTTGTACTAACTTTGATCTTCAATAAGTTGGTAGCCTGATGGATGAGGGTATATGATTTATACAAATGATTTAGAATGACTCACATCAGTAATGGATCATTTCCTGTCTATTAATAGATAATCAATTTCATTTTTTTTAAAGTAATATTATCACGTTCAGATTCTGAAAGACTATTCCCAATGCAGCACAAAGCTCTTTTAGGGCTTACCAATCAGGAAAGACTTCAGAAACAACATTGGTGATAGAGATAGATGTGTCTGAAATTAGTTAGTAACCTATTTAAATTTGGAGAAGATCATCATTAAAAGGTTGATTTGAACAAAACTATTATGTCTTTCCTGTCCCCTTTTCTCAAGGCCAACGATGCTCTGTTCTTTAAAGTATTTTTTCCCCTCTACATAACATCTCAGTTCCCCTTACCATCATGGTCACTTTCCTGTGGAATGTATTTTCTTTTGAGTTCTTTTCAAATATTTCTAGTCATTCAATAAATATTTATTAAGCTCCTATTATATGCCAAGCACTGTGTTAAGAGCTAGAGATACAAAGAAGGATAAGAAAAGAAGTGAAATGAATTAGGGTTTTACTATACAGAACAATCTTTCCAAGTCTACCTTTGTCACTCTATCCTTCAGAGTTATTTACTAGAATCTTCATTTTAAATTTTTATTTGAATGGTTACCTACTTTTAATATGTAGGTAAAGAGGTAGGTGCAGGTACAGAATGTTGCATACCCTGTTACGTCTGATGGTTTTGCTTAACTCTTTTTCTTTTTTATAAAAAAGAGCTCAGGAAAGAAGGGCAAATTGAATAATGATTATCATACCAAAAAAAAACCCTTGGCGCAGTGGATAGAGCACTGGCCCTGAAGTCAGGAAGACCTGAGTTCAAATCCAGCCTCAGACCAAACACTTGACACATACTAGCTGTGCGACCTTGGGCAAGTCACTTAACCCCGATTGCCTCACCAAAAAAGAAAAAAACTTAAATAAATAAATAAAACCCCTAATAGTTATCAATAAAACTTTTAAAAAATTTTAAGTGAAAAAAGTCAGCCTATTAATATGCTCTGTAAAATATATAATTTTATGTAAATAACTTTCCATTTTTGTATTGCTAGTAGTTAGAAGTAACATAGTAAATAGACATTTCAAAAGACTCCAATTTGGCACTATTTTCATCTTTTTCCTCTTTGAATTCTTTACATATATAAATTTGGCACTATTTTCATCTTTTTTCTCTTTGAATTCTTTACATATATAAATTTGGCACTATTTTCATCTTTTTTCTCTTTGAATTCTTTACATATATAAATGGGAGTTTGAATGAATAAATTTGGTATTGTGAAGTAGTCCATCTTTAGTCCTGATGTTTATTAAACAGACAGACTCAAAGTTATTCAATTATTCTTGGAGAATGTGCATGAATATGTGGTATTTGGAACTCTATTTTAGAACCCAAATGTCACAGACATCTGGACACAAAAATTATGCAAGAGAGACCTTTAGAAATGTGTTACTAATTATTGACTCTTCTGTGCAACCACACAACTGAGCCTTTGTTACACACACCGTGTGCAGCACTGCTTGTGGACTGTGACATTTTTCAAATTTTTATGGTTTATTTTCAAATTATATTTTTTATGCCCAGCCTTACAAAACCTTTGCAGAGTTAATAATAAGCTGCTAAAGCTAAAGAGGAAAACGAATTATTATTATTAATAAGAACAAAAGGGAAAACAATGACTTAGAACATCTTGTTTAGGAAAAGAACAGGAAAGAGTTCAAAATGGATGTAATTACGAAAACAAAATAAAAAGTCCTTAAATACAGGAAATCGGGGGAAAACCATAGAGGGAAGACTATAGAAGGAAGGGATAACAGCTATGTGGCATGAATCTTTGAATTTAAGTGAGACTTCCTTGCAAAGATTCACTGTATCCTAAAATACTATTTAGATCAGATAACTGTAATAAAATAGATCGAGGAGTTTAGTAAATTAAAAAAAAAAGTAAGAAAAGTTTGGGATTGGATTGAAAAATCACTGAGGCCAGCAAGGTTGAGAGTAATGCCTTGGGACCATTTTTTATTTCTTTCTCAAACTTTCACGCTTAATTTGATGCCATGCAATTGTCAAATAAATAATTTATTTAGAAACATCCCCCTACCCACCACAGACACACTTCAGGGTTGGGGGGAATTTGAGAGAATGATGAGAAGCAACAATGATGGGCTTAAAGAATATCAGTTATCTTGATGGAGTGTGAATGCAAATCAAAGCATACATTTTTTAAACTTTTTCTTGTTTGTTTTTTTTGTCTGTGTTTTCTTTTGCAACATAGCTAATATGGAAATATGTTTTGCATGACTATACATGTATACTCTATATCAAATTGCTTGCCTTCTCATGAAGGGGAGAGAGTCAGGAGGGAGGAAGAGAATTTTGAACTTAAAATTTTTAAAAATGAATGTTAAAAATTGTTTTTACACATAATTAGAAGAAAATATAAATTTTTTTTATAAAAAAAATCTACTGTCTCTTGGTCAGACTGATGAATACTAAAAGATTCTTAATGTCTACAGCATTAGATTAAACATGATAATACATCAGTAATCTCTTGTGTGTAGCATAGGAGTAAGTAGACTATTCTTAGTGTACTGTCCCATCTTTTTCATGATTTCTCTGAGCCAGCTTGGTACTACTCAGCAACACATCTGTTTAGACTGCTTTTTCATTGACTATTTTAAGTAATGGAGAGAAAGCTTCCAGCCAGAAAAATTATGACTTCTGCCCTACTTGGGAATGGATAAAAATGAAGGAGCTATGATTATTTACTTTAATGTCAGATATCAACATGCTCCGTCAGTGAATATAACATAATAAATATCTTGTGAAAGGCTTGTGTACCCAAAATTCATTTACTAGTTGATTGTTTTGAACTCAGTGCACGTTTTCCTGTAGAAACAGCACTTTAAATCAGGAATTCTTAATGTTTCTTGTGTTTCAAACCTTTTGGTAGTCTAGTGAAGCCTAGAGACCCTTTCTCAGAATATTCTTTTTAAATGTATAAAATAAAATACATAATATTACAAAGGAAGCCACTTGTTTTAAAATAAAGTTTGTTTGTTTATTTTTAAAGTTCATGGGCTCCAGGTTAAGATCTACTGTGTGGTTAGTTTCCTAGGTTATCTCACAAAAGCAGATCCCAATACTTACTTGAAGCTGTTCTCCCCACCATTAACAATGATCCCTTATTCTCTAAATCCGTTTCTGGGTCTTCTTGCTCTACTTTCTGCAGTGCTTGACTCTGCTGACCATCCTCCTCCTGAATTGTTTCTTTCCCAAGATTTTATGACATGCTCTCTTATAGTTCTCCTACTGCCAGTCTCCTTTGCTGGATCATTATTCATACCCAGTAAGATATGTATGGGTGTACTTCAGGGGCCCTATCCTGGACTCTCTTCTCTTTTGCTGTGACTCAGTGATATCGTTAACTCTCATGGGTTCAACTATCACCTCCATGCAAGTAATTCCCAATCTACATATCCCACCCATATCTCTCTCCTGAGTTCTAGTTTTCCATAAATAGTAATCTGCTGGACATTTCCACCTGGGTGCATCATAGTGTGGTAAGGACTACATCTACTATAAATATAATTGGCACTCATAGTGGTAGGCCTTGTTGTATAGTTAGAAATTCAACAATAAGGTTCCTGCCACATAGGCCACTTTGTCCCTATACAAGCCATGAAACCATTTTCATTATTTATTTGGTCCAGGGGACAGAAGTTTAAACTGTTAGTGTAGCTTCCCAGTCACTCAATACCTAAATTAATGCTTTAAGTGTATGCCCAGTACATGAATAGTTGAGGCTGCTCAGTGGATTTCCTTCTGCCATACGAGTCACCACTCCCTTCTGATCAGGAATGCCACTGTGGCAAATGTGGAGGTGAGGAGTGTTGCCCAAATGAACCAATGCTTTATCTTTATAGAATGCCTTTTCCATCCTATTGCTGAGTAAACTTCTTTTTGTTAAATGTTTTATGGGATATGCGTATCTGGGCCCAGGCCACCAGAACTGCCTATATCAGTCTTGGCCCCCTCTCCCACTGCATCCCTCTTTCTCATCACTTCATTTTTTTTTAGTCATCCCAACATAATCATCTCACACCTGTGCCCTTCCTTCTAACTGTTCCAATAATGATAAAGTTCTTAGGAGCTATATTTATCATCTTCCTGTGTAGGAATGTAAACAGTTTAACTCCATTGAGTCCCTTAGGATTACTCTTTCATGTTTACATTATTTCGCTTACTTTGAGTCTTCTTTTTGAATGTCAAATTTTTTATTAAGCTCTGATCTTTTCATCAGGAATGTTTGGAAGTCCTCTATTTCATTAAATATCTGTTTTTTCCATTGAAGAATTATACTCAGTTTTGCTGGGTAGGTTATTCTTGCTTATAATCCTAGTTCCTTTGCCCTCTGCAATATCATATTCCAAGCCCTCTGCTCTTTTAACATGGAAACTGCTAAATGTTTTATGATCCTGACTATGGCTCCAAAATATTTGAATTCTTTCTGGCTACTTGCAATATTTTCTTCTTGACCTGGGAGCTCTGGAATTTGGTTATAATATTCCTCAGAGTTTTTATTTTGGAACTTCTTTCAGGAGGTGATTGGTGGATTCGTTCAATTTCTATTTTATCCCCTATTTCTAAGATTTCAGGGCAGTGTTCCTTTATAGTTTTTTGAAATGTGATATATAGGCTCCTTTTTTTTTTTTAAATCATGTTTCAGGTAGTCCAATAATTCTTAAATTATTTCTCCTTGATCTATTTTCCAGGTCAGTTATTTTTCTGATGAGATATTTCATATTTTGTCCTATTTTTCATTCTTTTGACTTTGGTTTTTGTTTGTTTGTTTGTTTCTTGGTGTCTTACATAGTCATTAGTTTTTACTTGCCGTATTCTAATTTTTAAGGAATTACTTTCTTCAGTGAGCTTTTGTACTTCTTTTTCCATTTGATCAATTCTGCTTTTTAAGTTCTTAAATGAATTTTTGTACCTCCTTTTCCATTTGGCCTATTCTGATTTTAAAGTAATTTCTTCAGTGAATTTTTGTGCCTTTTTTTTTTTTTACCATTAGGTCAATTCCAAGGTGTTGTTTTCTCTCTCTTTTTTTTTTTTTTTTTTGCCTCTTTTACACAGCAGTTAATTCTCTTTTCATAATTTTCTTACATCACTCTCATTTCCTCCCAAATTTTTCCTCTACCATTCTTATCTCTTTAAGTCTTTTGGGGATTCTTGCTAGTCTTGGATTCAATTACATTTTTCTTTGAGGCTTTGTTTGTAGCTGTTTTCACATTGTTGTCTTCTAAGTTTATGTCTTTGCCTTCCCTGCCACCATAGTATCCTTTTATGGTCAAGTTATTATTATTATTTTTTTGCTCATTTTCTAGCCTATTTCTTGGCTTTGAACTTTATGTTAAAGTTGGTTTCTGCTCACCTGGGGGTAGGAAGGCACTGTCCCCAGCTTTAGGCTTTTCTGTGCTGCTCTTTTCAGATCTAGTTCTGGGGGTGTACAAGTTTCTGGTGCTTCTAAGGTATGTGATCCTGGGAGAAGTCACTGTTCTTTTGGTCTGCACTCTGATCTTTACCACAAAGGGCCATTGGTCCTCTGCAACCACAGGCACCAGCACTCTCTTTGACTTGGAACTGTGATCAGGGACCCTGCTCTCTTGTGACTGACCCCCAGAGTTCCTCTCCTCCCTGGAACTGTGACCCAGAACTGTGCATGTACAATAGAGTTGCCAGTCAGTGCCATCTGTACCAAGTACTAGCAAAGGGTCCCCTGTAATCTCTTTCCAACCAGTTGTCTGACCCCCTTCCCTTCTCTGGGCTGAGAGCTCCCAAAGCCACTGTTGCAGCCTCTGTTGCTGCTGCTAATGAGTGCATGGGCTCTGGACAGGCCTCCATCTCAGTGTCACAAACTTCTTCTGCCAACCTTTTAAGTTTTCTTAGGCCAGAAAAATGTCTCAACCTGACTTTTTGTTGGCTCTGCCATTCCAATATTTGATTTGAAGCATTATTTTAAAGTTGTTTGGAGGGGAATGTTGAGAGAGTTCAGCTGGGTTGTTTTTAATTTGCCATCTTGGCTCCACCCTCTACACAATGCCAGAATTTGTTTCTTAACTGTGGCCATGGTGAACTGTGGTCAAGTTGAAATAGAATTCAGATATCCCCAAAGTGGTTAAGAAGAAACAGCAGCAGCCCAGCAAGGTCAGGCATTCTCTTGGCCTACAAACTCTTCCATTCCATTGGGGCCACAGGAAAATACTGAAGCAATCATTATGAACTAAGGACTTTTCCCTACCAACCTACAGAGAGAGTCAGCCTTCCCTTTAATATAACCCATGAAGGAAGGACAGCAACCCTTCTTGGGTATTTTATGAAGGTAGAGGGAATAAGAGAGGAGTTGTAAAGAGGCAGTAAGGAGTCTTATTTGTCATATTCTATTTCACTGGTGCCTTTTAGAAAGAGTTTTGTGGACAACACTTGTTGAAACTAGGCAGTGACAGGAAATAGATTCTGAGATAAGGTGTTTGAGCCTGTCATCTTCACTCTTGGCAGCCAGCTTACTAGAGAGCTAACGAGATGAAGGGGACTTTGGAGGCCTAGTTCAGCCCTCTCTTTTACCCCTAAGGAAATGTAGACTCCAAAAAATAAAGTGAGTTTAAAGTGGCAAGTTACTACTTTGTGTGCGGTGCCAGGATTTGAACATAGGTCTTCTGACTTAAAATCTAATGCTATTTCTACACTATCATGCTGTTGGATAATTTGCTGGATCACAGCTGCTTAGTGGTTCTAGTGTGAGCAAAATAGTAATTCTCAGATGTCAACATTTGGAATGGAAGTAGATTTTTAATGGGATGGGGGGTAGATTGGTTATGATTTCTTTAGTATCAATTGGGTTTCTCCCTTGAAGTGGACAGTGTGCTCCCCAAACTCATGGAATATTGATTTAATCACAGAATCAGTGAATTAAAAGCTTCTACTTCCTCTACCCTCATATGGAAGACACTTCATGGAAATAGCACTGCCTCTGGAGTCAGATCTGGATTCAAATCCTGCCTCTGTCACCTACTGCCTATGTGATATTGGTGGATCTATTTCCTAATCTAGAAAATGAGAAGGCTGGGCTGGGTGGGCTAGCTGGCCTGCAAGGCTTCTTCCAGCTCTAGAGTTGTTAAACTATGAATAGTGAAGTAAGATAATTTCATTGCAGTGAATCCCTGGTCTCCCTGATTTCCTTTAATGGTTTAGATTATGATCCATACCCATCTTCCCATCCTATGGAGTTCTTATCTATATCCTCCCATCGTCCAATAAGCCAATAAGCATTTATGAAGTGCTTACTGTGTGTGCCAGTCACTGGATTCCTCAACAGATATTCTATCCAGTGCACTAGAGTTGTGTGTGTGTGTGTGTGTGTGTGCATTCCACACATGCCAGCTATACACCTGTCATCCCTTGCTGCCATTACATGACTGGCCCACTTCCTATTCCTATCACAGTCACTAGATGTTCTCTTTTATATCATTTCTTGCATGCACGTCACTATCGGTAATACGCTACAGGCCTACTCACATCTACCATATGCTCTCCCTTGTCCTTTGGGTCATGTACAATTGTGATTCTCTGGACATCATTGTGTTCTGTGATTTGTAGGCATCTAGCATCACCACAAGACTATTGATGTTAAAAGAAAGGGCTTTTGTGTTGGGGAGCAGTTTGGAAACATTAAAAGTATTTTGCAATTTCCCCAATGTGATTTAGTCAACTTTCTTCTCCTTATTAAGTTCTGGGCCCAAATTACTGTACATCTTCATTAGCAGAGGCTGGATTAGATGATCTATTAGGTGCTTTTCAACTAAAAGCAGCAAGAACCATCATTTCATGGGACACTTGGTCATCTTGCCTGGCAATGCTTATGATAAGAATAAGCAGGAAAAAAAAAAGGTAACTACATGGTAACCATACAAGATAACTGCAGCTTACCCTGTAATATGTCTAGGTATTAACAAAAATTTAATAAAAAAGGAAGGGTGGGTTGCTTTGAGTACCTTATTCCCTCTGCCATCTTTCTACCTCATTCCCTCCTTTGATACTATCAGAAGATGGTAGAAAGAGTTGTTGTCTTTGGTGAACTTGAAATGCTGGGCCAAAAACTGGCAGGAGGGAAAGATAATTTTTTGCTTGCCCAAAGCATGTCTTTTTCTCAGATGGAAGTCAGCAGAAATACAAACCTAGAAAAAAGTGGCAAATAAGGCTCTTACCTACAAGGATAGTGCTTTAAGAAGCTGAATACTTCCAAGTTTCTCCCTCTTTTCTTGGTCAGACAGCTTTTCAGAGCAAGGAGTATTACCTACATCAGTGGTGAACTGTACTTCTTTTTCTGGGTCTCTTTAAACTTGTGTCTGAGACTTTCCTTGGATTTGGCATTCAAAAGGCCCAGCAGGAACCCTCAAGAGATATTACCCAATTTCCTTTTTTGTATGAATACTTTTATGAATGTTTGGTCCTAGAATAAGAGCTAAAATTCCTTATGCAAATAAGTGATCAATGTCTATTATTATTGTTGTATGTTTGATAAGTATATGCAATATCTGACATTTATTTTCACTTTGAAGTTTGCAAAAATATTTTACATATATCCTCCCATTTTGAACTTATAACCACCCTGTGAAGTAGATGCTATGATTATATCTATTTTACAGGTGAGAAAATTAAACAGAGAAGCCAAGTAAATTACCTAGGGCCACATGGGTATTGTCTAAGGTAGGATTCAAACCCTGGGTCTTTTAAAGGAGAAATCTGTGTGTGTCTGGTTTATTGGGGTGCCTTTTAACCAGAAATGCTATATACAATATCTGAAAGATCCTGAAGTGTACAAGACTTGTTCCAGGACATAAAACTAACAAACCTATAGTAACAGAAAGCTGGATCTATATCACTGTGAATATCTGGATATTTGGAAACATTTGCATATATGACCAATTTTTTTTAAATTTTCATATAGTTGTTTTGCATTGTTTAGACACAGCTAAAGACTACTGTACAGTGTTTTGACATACCATTACAATACATTTCTTTGATCCCTTTCTTAGAATGCCCATACATTTTGTCATGGTGGGATTGAAGATATGTACATTACAAGAAATATCATCAGAAAAATGTCATTTCTCAAACATATAGGAAATTGAGTCAAATTTACAGAAATAAGAGCCATCCCTCAATTGATAAATGATCAAAGGATATGAACAGGCAGTTTTCAGACAAAGTAATCAAAGCTATCTATAATCATATGAAAAAATGCTCTAAGTCACTATTGATGAGATAAATGCAAATTAAAACAACTCTGAGCTGCTACCTCACACCTGTCAGATTAGCTAATATGACAGAAAAGGAAAAAGACAAATGTTGGAGAGGATGTGGGAAAATTAAAACACCAATGTACTATTGGTGAAGTTGTATACTGATTCAACCATTCGAGCAATTTGGAACTATGCCCAAAGGACTATGAAACCATGCATATCCTTTTGACCTAGCAATACCACTACCAGGTCTGTATCCCAAAGAGATTAAAAAAAAAAAAAAAAGGAAAAGGACCTATGTGTACAAAAATATTTATAGCAGCTCTTTTAGTGGTGGCAAAGTATCAGAAATTGAGGGGGTGTCCATCAATTGGGGAATGACTGAACAAGTTGCTATATATGATTGTAATATAATACTATTGTGCTTTAAGAAATAATGAGCAACATGCTGTCAGAAAAACGGGGACTTACATGAACTGATGCAAAGTGAAATGAGCAGAACCAGGAGAACACTGTACACAGTAACAGCAATATTGTACGATGATCTACTACGAATAACTTAGCTATTGTCAGTAATATGATGATCAAAGATAATTCTCTAGGACTTATGATGAGAGGTGCTGTCCATCTCGAGAGAAAGAACTGGTAGAGCCTGAATGCAGATCAAAGATACTTTTTCTTTACTTCCTTTATTTTTCTTGTTTTTTTTTATCTGTTTTGATTCACAGAATGATCTATATGGAAATGTGTTTTGCATGACTACATATGTATAATCTATGTCAAATTGTTTGCCTTCCCAATGGGGGTGGGGTGGGGGGAGGGAGGGAGAAAATTTGGAACTCAAAATTTGAAAAAAAAAATGTTAAAATTATTTTTACATATAAATGGGAAAAAATAAAATATTAAACAAGATTTAAAAAAAACAAATGAATAAATAAATTTAATCTGCAAAAAAATATCATCAGCTTCCCTTTGAAGGACTCTGGTTTGGAAGAACACTCTCCTCCCCATCCCCCTTTCCTGTCAGTTCTGTGACTTTAGCACAATGCTGTGAGGTCTGGTTAGTAGCAAAAAGGAAATGAAATGGGCCTATTGTCTTGTAAAAAGAATGAAAATGAGAAGATACAATTAAACAGATGGAAATCTTCAGAACTAGGTGTCCATGGTATTATCACAGAATGTAGCTTCTATGTACGCAGTGCTGCTTGTTATTAATTTAGCAAAGAAAATTACTTTTACTAGGAAAAAAATGTGAAAATTCATTTAGTTACAGGGTAACTACAGAGTTCTGCTCTAAGATTTATATGCAAATTAGCAAAATGATTTCTTGGCATTTGCTTAGATGATAGTTATGGAGCAAATACATTATAAGAGTGGGATACTCTATCGTTTCTATAGTAAAGATTCTTGAAGTTTGTTTTTTAATGAAAATTTTTACTATTTAAATAGTGAGCTGCATATAAGCGATTTTTCAAATTAGTCTCTTGTTTGTACATTAGGTATCTCCCCTTTTTTTGTGTCATTCATTCTTTAACTAGACCTTTCATCAGCTATTCCTCTGCTTCTTAACACATATTTTGTTAGAGATACAGAAATGAAATTGGCCAGTCATTCTATTAACAGTATGTATTTATGGGGATTGAGGGTATGGAAATAAAGCTGTGTAAGAGAGAGGGCCAGAGGTCTCTCCCCAACTTGGAGGCCTATTACATTTCTTCTTCCTTCTCACTTGAATGCTGCCAGGGATGGGGAAGCTCTTTTTTTCCTTCATTTTTGTATTATCAGCCAATTAAAAATCTTTTTGTCACCCTATAGTGATCTGATAGAAAACAGTCAAGGAATACTTGCATGTGGTCTGAAGTAGGGGGAAGGGACCCTACATCATTCATGTCTGGAAGTAAGCTTACCATAGTGGATTCGGAGAATATTGTATGCCCTAAGGACCCATTGGTCAGTTCCCCTATTATATCTGTGAACCCTAACTCCTGGGTGAAGAAAGTACATTTTGAATTTCCCAGGCAACATGATCCTTCTAGTTAGTGAAAAACCTTACAAGTTCTTTTTTTTTTTTAATCAGAACTTCTAGAGAAAGAAGAGGATTTTCTGATGTAGTATATTCCTTGGAGAACAAACCTCATGAGTTAACACAGACTGTTTAGGTCAAATTAAAAGGAGATTCCTTGTCTAGCAGCCTCCAAAGAATGTCTAACTTTTAGGGGGAGGATAAACATTCAATGATCAGAAATAGTTATGTCAGGTTGACACAATTAGCTCAAAGTAAAATTTGAATGAAGAATGAAATGAGCAGAACCAGAACAATTTATGTAATAACAATAATACTATAAAAAACAACAACAACAACAACAACTTTGAAAGCTGTAAGAACTATGACCAATCCAATGATCATTCATAATTATGGAGGATTGATGATAAAACATTTCATTATAGAGACATGACAGATTTATTGTTTAGAATGAGACACATTTTTGTATATAGCCATTGAGGGAATTTGTTTTGCTTAACTATGCCTATTTATTGTAAGAAATTTGTTTTCTTTACTTTTTCCCCCAGTGGAGTAGGAGGGAGACAAAATAGATTTTTGTTATTTTTTTTAATAGAAAGGTGGGGGAGGGGTGTGCAACAAATGTGAAATATTGCATGCACTTTCAGATGAGGTCATTGTATTGTTAGTTTTACTAAACCATTTTACTTTGTCACAAGAGACAGGAAGTGGGAGTAATCTGTAAATGTAATTTTAAGACAACACATTGATAAAACTTTAAAAAAATAGAAATGATGTATAAAGATTTTTATGACAGACTGTTTTTATCTTCAATGACAGTAGAGACACCACACTTGAATTCATATCATGATCTCAGATATGCTTATAGAAGAAGTAGAAATGGCACTAAGGACAATAATGATGAGAAAAGCAACTGGATTGGAGCAAGTATATACAGATAGAGGAGATCTGAAGTGAGGGCAACACAGTTGTGAGGCATCAAGGAATCAATTCCAATCAAGGTTTCTTGAAGGTGAGGAAGGTACAAAAGATGCCTGGTGGGGGGAAGTTGTGGGGGAAACCTAAGTCCTCAGACCTTATCAATATGGAAAATGGTAACTAAGAGAAACAGAATAACTCCTAATCAATATGACAACTTTTTCATCTAAACAAATTCTTTTTGAGATTCATCTACACACGTGTCAATGGTGTTATCAATGACGGTATTTAGTAGGAAGAAGTTAGTTTTTACAAGCGATGTTCTACAATGGACCACATTTTTCTTACTTTGCAATAGACTGAAAGATGTACAGAATACAACATCCCAGTGTTCTCATTGCTTATAGGTTATGGGAAAAGCATTTGATTCAGTCTAGCAAAACTCCAACTTAAAATTCTTCTTCCAATAAGGTATGTCCCATCCATATATCAAAATTATTCAAGATCACTTTAATGATAGAGCCAAAAAATTTGTCCCATCCGTATATCAAAAATATTCAAGATCCCTTTAAAGGATACAGCCAAAATGTTATTTTTGTTTAATGATCCTTTGATCATAAACATTTAGTAAATCATAAAACAAGGTGATGTTCACTCACCAAAGATGTTTGCCTCTGCAGGAGTTCAGCACAGAGTTGAAGTTGAAGAGAGGATCCCTTAAGTAATATGAGGTCATTGGTATACTGGTAAACAATCAGCTCTCATGAGTTAGTAGGAGCTGGTTCCAGCACACCCATGAATGAAATATTCAGGATGTTTCTGTGTACAAGGTGTACTGTGTACTGTAGTGGTTGCATCAAGTCCAGAATTTTCCAGAGCCTCCTAGAAGAGATCCATAATCACCTAATTGAGTTTGGCTTGACAATGCTCAATGGAAAAGCCATATATATGAATACTGTCTATTTCCTAGATTATGACATGCAGGTGGACGGGCAACCTATAAATCTTGGCCTTCAATATATATATGAAAAACAGACAATACCAATAGACAAGTTGGTCCCAGAATTAAATAGGAGGAAGAAAGTGAGCTGGATTGCCTTTAGCAAATTTCAAAGCTCCTTTAATGACGCCAAATATCTCCCAGAAACAAAGGTCCATCTCTTTATTACTATTTTGCTACTAGTATTGTTGTTGTATGGCTGTGGGACATGGGACACAACAATCTTCAAAGAATTGAAAATGAATATCCCACACATGATAATGGAGAGGTATATGGTGGGTGTAAGCAGGCTATAATTTAGAATAAATAAGGAGATTTCAAGACTAGGAGTAAAAGATGTCACTAGTGAAATGTATGATCCTAAGAAAGATAGGCTGACCACCTGGTGAGGATGAAAGATAAAAGGCAGATAAGTAAGTGCTCCAAAGGTATCCTGATGAGATTATGAGAAAAGAAGATGTCTAGTATTATGGGTGTGCCCCTTGTAAAGAAGTTATGGAAGGACATAGAAAAAAAATCATACAGCACAGGTGATCATGAATGGGTTAGAACCCATATCATTGGAAGGAACATCTGGATTAATGAAGTCACAGGTCCATCTGAGTATTTATGAAAATATCTATTCATATAAGCCTGTACAGTATCTTATTCCAAATCCTTAGCTGGTTGGGAAAATGGCCTTGAGTTCTCAAAGGCTATGAGTATAGAGCAAAATCTCCAGCAGTTTCTACCTTGATGAAAGGCTCTGAATATTGTCTGCACAACAAACTGAGTCTCCAGTCTGTGTCCCAGCCTCACTAAAGACAGATTCTCATCACCAATATCTCAAACACTAGTTGATGAATTCTTTGGCCATAACAACCCATGAAACAAAGCAAAGTACAAATTGGCTCATAGTTCTAAAGGGCCACCTTCTGTTTCTACACTGACAGTAGCAAAATGGTAGAAAAAAGGCAGGGGATGGTAAGAGTCACACAGCTTTTTGACTATGATGTTAACTTAACTTTTAGTAATCTAAATATGAGATACTTGTCTTATGACTGAAATGACATGTTACTGAAGGAATTGAATTATATCAATCTTGCCATTTTTTACTATATGTGAAATGAGAAGAAAATTGAAGTTAAACGGAAGGAAAGTTGGCAGGTCCTTCTTAGAGAGGCAACAAAGAAGTTGGTTCCATTGTATATTCAAATATAACAAAAACCAGGATTTCATGGTACATTTCTCTATCTCACTTTGCAATTCTCATGACACACATTTGAAAAAGATCATCTTGAAGATAATTGCAGAATATGCAATATTTGTCTCAGAGGCTGGGGGAAGTCATCATCATCATCATCATTGCATTTATATAGCACCTACTATGTGCCAGGCACTGTGCTTTACAAATATAATCTCATTTGATTTTCACAACAGAAAACTCTGGAAGATAGATGCTATTATTATTCCCATTCTACAGCTGAAGAAACTGAGGCAGACAGAGATTAAGTGACTTGCCCAAGGTCACATAGCTAGTAAATATCTGAAGTCACATTTGAATTCAGGTCTTCCTGACTGTAGACCCAGTGCTCTATCCATTTCACCACCTAAAAATTAAAAGAGGAACTTGGGAAAACTCAAAAGAAAATCAACATATGTTTCAGTACTTAATGACATTGATACAAAGGCAAGCATAGGGAAGGACAGTAAAAAAAGACTCTGGAAAATAGAATTTCATTGGTAAGAAAAGAAAGATGCCAAAGTCTCATAGATTACATAGATACTTCATGCCTCCATATCATATGCATATTATCTTTGAGAAAATAAATGAGAGGCTCTGGACGTGGTGAACACTAAATAAAATAAAAAATATGAAACATCATATACTGAAGACAAATATTTGTTTACCAATGTAAGAGTAATTTCCAAATCAGCTGCATATAATAAGTCTATGCAACTTCTTAAAGCAAAAATCAGAATCAATTTCCACTTTTTTTAAAAAAGAACTAAATGAAAAGTGTAAATTTCACGAAACAACTAAAACCCGGTGACGAAGAATGAGAAATGATTTTTTTTTAAAAGCTATCAACACAGACTGTCACTATTTCCTAAGGAAGTTTAACTGATATAAATCAACTGCCACAACAAGGAGACCAAAAGAACCTAGAAGCCACCTCAGTCAGCAAAATCTGATCTTGTCACAATGAGAGATATGGCAGCAGAAGGCAAAGCCTGACTGTAAAATCTTTCAGTAGAGGATGGTAGAAGATTACAAATAGTATCATAAAAATTAGTTCACATTTATATAGAACCTTAAGATTTACAAAACACTTTATATATTATCTCATTTGATTCTTACAACAAAACTGTAAGAAAGGTGCTGTTGTTATCCCTATTTTACAGCTAAGGAAACTGAGGTTGAGAGAAGTTAACTGACTTGCCCAGGGTCACTTAGTAACTGTTAGTCACTGTTAGTGTTAGTAAACTTTTAGTAAAAGTCCTAGGCAGGATTCAAATTCAGTGCTTTAAGATTGAACTCCAATGCTTTATCTATCACACTACCTAGCTGACTCTAAAAAAATGGTTAGAATTTTTATATCACCTCCATAAACCATATTATTAAATGATGTGATGTAGTGGAACAAAAACAAATTTATAGAAATCTTGGTGAAGCATTTAATTAAGCCAGATCACTCTGATGGTATTTTAGGAATAAGACTGGGAGGAAGACAATAAATAGATAAAAAATAAAGACATCTGTCAATTTCTATACAAACTCTTTTCTCAGGTGAAGTCAATATAATTGGCCTCAATGGGCTGCATGAGGAATTAGAAATGGTTCTAAAAAGAAAAAGAAAAACAACCAGAAATAGGAAGGATGGCTTAACTAAACCAACTACATACTGAGAAGGCCAGCGTGCCAGCAATACAAGAGTGAGGCCATGGGGGACTGACCTTCAAGATAACTGAAAGAGTGAGGGATACCAAATGTTGGAGGAAAATAATATCTGATTTTGCTATTGCATTTAAAGAGTTGCAAGATGCTTTACAAATGTTATCTCATTTGATCATCACAACAACTCTGGGAGAATAGGTGCTATTATTACTAGCCTCGTTTTACAGATGAGGAAACTGAGGTAGTTAAGAGGGGAAGTGACTTGTCTAGGGTAACACAGCTAGTAAGTATCTGAGGTCAAATTTGAACTCAGGTCTTCCTGACTCCAGGTCCTGCACTCTATCCACTGCACAACCAGCTGTCAAAAAAAAAATCAAGATAATATCAATAGCTACCAACCCACCTATCATAGCCTTCTGCCCCGTCTATATTTAATTTTTATGAGAATAAGCTACACATAACATTGAGAGCATCCTTAAAGAGGATGTTAGTAAAGGAATAAGTAGACTTTAGTAAGTGATATTCCACAATAGAGCACATCTTTGCCGTCACACAATTGCCCAGAAAATGTGGAAAATATAAGATTCTATTATGCTTACTGTTTTTAACTATAAAGAGACATTTGATTAAGTCAAACTAAGCTAACTTAAGGGTTTTACCCACCAAATCTTTCTTGTGCATATGTCAGAAAGTAAGGAATAAAACAGAGAGATGTATGCTTGCAAAACATAATCTGACACTGTTACAGAGGACATCTAATTCAAAGTCCAAATGAAAGAGGGATTCCTTATATGATGAGATTTTCCAAATACTACAATGAGACACCTAGGGGGCATAGAGGATAGAGTGCTGGACCCAGAGTCAGGAAGACCAGGGTTTAAATCTGGCCTCAGACACTTACTAAGTATGCGACCCTGATCAAGTCATTTAACTTCTGTCTGTCTCAGTTTCCTCACCTATGAAATGGGGATAAAAATAGCATCTACCTTAAAAGGTTGTTCTGAGGATAAGAGGAGATAATATTTTTAAAGTGCTTTGCAAACTTTAAAGTGCTTTAACTGTTATTAGTGATTGCTCTTGTTTATAGATGATACTATGCTGATAGCATAATGAATATTACAGGGTATTATGAAATTGATACTTATTTGGAAGATCAGCCTAACTATACACATTGGAAAAATCAACTGGATGAGGAATGCCTATTATTCAGATTTGGATAGACAGTTGGAGGGACAAACTGTCAAGCTGGGCTGTCAGCTTTTAACATGCAGGTATCATTGGCATATCCTACAGATGAAAAAAGAATGTATGCCTAGAATTGGTTAGGAAAAGAAAGATTTCATTTCAGATGGCACTTGAAAATTTGCACAACGCTTTTAAAGGCCCTGCTTTTTATACATTGTTCCAATGATGTGGTCTGTCTGCTCATTATAGAATGTAACTTTGAAGAATTAAAGGTATGGGTCATTCAAAGGAAAATGGAAAGATGTATGGTGAATGTAGGCTAAAACATATTATGATTAAAAAAATTACACAGGAGAAACAGTATAAAAGAGAGATGTACAACTGGAAAAGGAGATGACCAAGTCATATAATGAAAGTGAGGGATAACTGATGGAAGGACCGGGTGCTCCATTAACTCAAGAGATCTAGAAGTAGATCTAGAAGTAGGCCTCCAGCTCATTGGGAGGACCTTGGGAGGACTTATGGGAGAATATTGACAAAAATTGAACAGGATGAGAAGGCACAGAGGGGTTGAAATTTGTGCTACTGGAGGGAATATGTGTAAGTATAAAATCACAGCTCTATTTAAATATTAATAAAAAGTAATTCTAATATATTTCTGTATGAAGTCAAAGTTTTACTTAATTTTTATAATTTCTCAGAGAATAAAATATCTTTTATATTGTAGTTGACTATGGAGGATCTCAGCATCTTTGAGCATATATAAAAATTGAATACCTTTCCTGGACATTTGTGTGTGTCCTCAAGCCTCTCTCTCTCTCTCTCTCTCTCTCTCTCTCTCTCTCTCTCTTTCTCTCTCTTTGTCTTTCTCTCTCTCTAACATGTAGAAACATCTATTTCAATAATGTCACCTCTTGTTCCAAGACACCAAGTTTTCCTTATTCTCAGCACTGTTTCCCTTCCCCCACCCTTTTTTTTTTTTTAAACTTTGAAAGGCTACCCTCGGAATTCAGTGTCACTGCTGAGGTAGTCATTTATACCTAAGCAACAATGGGTTGCTCCCATTATTTAGGATCTCATGTAAGTAAGACACAGTTACTTCTTAAAAGTCTTCCAGCAGAACAGAACATCCTTTTCTACAGTTATTGGAAATCTTTTTCTTCCCAATTTCTTAGATGTAGAATTAAGATGATGTTAGAAATGATGAATTGATCAACATTGATTACATGAAACAAGGCATGTTAAGAATAATTATAGTTTGCTTTTCACTTGCAACAGTCACTTTGTAACAGGTTTAAAATAACCCAATTATCTGTGAAGACAAGATGAGTTCATGAGTTCCTGTATTCAGAGAAGTAGCTTGCTTGGGAAAAAATGAGATGGTTTTGGCTCTACCTGTACTCACCTTTAGGGTTTTATATGTCAGGTCTTTTAGAATTTCTGCTCAGGAAAAACATAACTATCTAACATAAACATCACATCAAAATCTCTAAATCCTCCCAAACCTGCATTTTCCCATGGGCTTGATTTGTACCCTATTTCCCTGTCAACTTTTCTCTCGTTCTTGGAGGGATTATCAGACAAGGGCACCCTAAATACTGGCTCAATTCTAAATTTAGGTATCCTCCTGGGCAGTCACATGATTGTGTTGTTATAAGAGATTTTAGGTAGCAGCAGCTTTAAAGAGACAGCTCTACTTTGAAAAGCAACCACACCGATACCCCCTAAAAATGTGTTTATATATCTTTTCATTTAAAAAAAATCTTTCATTTCATAAAATAATTTCTTTGTAGCTTTGAAGTGGATTTAAAGAGTAGAGTTGCTTTTCTAGGGCAATAAAGTTATTTCAGCTATAAACTTACTAGAAACCCCATGGTGCTGATGCAACACCCCTTTCTGCATTTCTCATGACATTTATAGCCCTGCCATGTCATTGGATCACAGGATTTAGAGCTGGAAATGATCTCAAAGATCATCTAGGCCAACCTCCTTATTGTACACATGAGGAAACAGCCCGGCAGAGGTAGAATGGTTTCTCAAAATCTCAGACATGGAAGGATTCTCATGGTATCCCTCACTCTTTCATTCTAATTCATACCTAAACAAGAATCCTTTCTATAGCAGAACCAAAAAGTGATCCACAAGCCTTTGTTTGAAAACCTGCAGGAAGGGAGACCCTCTGCGATCCAAGGCAACTCATTTTGCTATAGCTCTGATTGTTAGGAAGTTTTTTCTTATTTCAAGTCAGAGTTTTGCCCTTGGAAGCCAAATGCGACAATTCGAAACTTTCTTCTCTGTGTAGATATCATGCCCTTCCTGTGTCTTCTCCTCTTTGGAACCTCATATAGCTTGATCTCAAGGTCCTTTACCATCCAGATCACTCATTTGTGGACGCTCCGTAGCTTTTCATTATCCTTCCTAAAATGTGGTGCCCAGGCCTACACACCATATTTCAGTGCAGTTGAACCAGGACAAAATACAGCAGGACCATCATTTACCAGGTCCTCCTCGCTCTGTTTCTCTGAGTGTAGTCTAAGGCCACATTAGCTATTTTGGCTGCCCTATTATATTTTAGGACCTGGGAACATTCTCTCAGTTCTCAGAGTGGGTTGGATAAGGTTACCCCAGGTTCAGAGTACTTTGTGGGTCCAGACGTCAAGGCAGCTACATGTTACAATGGATAGAATACTGTACTGGGAGGCAGGAAGACCTGAGCTTGAATTCTTCCTTATGTACTTACTAGCTATGAAACCCTGGGCAAGTCACTTCTTTTAGCTTTGGTTTCTTCATCTGTAAAATGGGATAAGAATAGCTCTTATCTCACAGGGTGGTTGTGAGGAATAAAACAACATTTTGGTAAAAATATATATTTGTAAAACTTAAAACACTATATAAATGCTAGCTATTTATTATAATTATTTGGAAAATCACATCAAGAATATATATATCTTTTTTAGTCAACCAGAGAATGCATTTATGCTTAAAAAATTTGATGAAGTTGTAACAAAAACATTTTGCTTATAAATCTAGAGCAAACAATTCCACAAATGCACACATCGTCATTAGGAAAAGTAGACACAAATAAGCCATGTTTCTAGAGGCCCATGTGGAGGAAACTCATTTAGCCAAGGCATAATAGTTGCTGATTTCATTATGTTGCTCCTGCTGTTCTCCTGTCCCTCCTGTTCAAGAGACTGGTCTCATGGCTGCTGCCTGTTGCTATATTTCCTGGGCCTCAGGTTAGGGAGCTTCTCCTTTCTGGCTTCAGTTGGGGTTCTTAACTGGAGTGCTGTCTTTTCCTCATAGGTGGAGCAGGCTTTGCCACAGATCTTTGAGTTTGAAGACCCAATGCTATTTCTGCTTCAGCTACTTATTTATTTATTTTAGAAAGCAGGAATCCCAGCATACTCTGTCAACTGATGGGGGGTGGGGGAAACTTCAGTGGCTTTTCCCCCCCAAAAAATTCTGGGTTTTTTTTCCTTAGAGCCTTGGCTGCCTACTTGAGGTGTTTCTTCTCCAAAAGTAGATTCCTTGATACAGATGTGGTGCTCTTTGCAACAACAACAATAAAAAAACAAAAACAAAAAACAAAAAAAATAGCCTTGCTTAGCTAGGGCCTCTTGCTTGTTTAACTTTATTTCCTGGTCACCAAGAAATCTCTATCAGAAACCTCAGTGTAGCTTAGGGTCAGGAAGTCTCTGTAACTTGATGCTTAATTTCTCATTGGAACTTCTGTTCTCCAAAGTCATTTCATGGGAGCCTTGCAAAGCTATGTTGTTTTACCCCTTTGCAATATTTTGAGAGACTCAAGATGCTTTAAGCCTGCTCTCTAAGTGAAACAACATACACAAAAGATAAGCCTAGAAGTAGAGTCATTGACTATCTTCTTGCCTACCTCCATTACTGAACTTCCATGCAGTTTTGCGGCCAACCAGACACTTCCCTTACACAATGTTGAGTCATATTGAGTTGGTGGCCCACGAAGGCCCCAGTTCTTTTTCAGACTACCTTCCTGTCAGTCCTGCCCTCCCCATGCCCACCATCTTGTATTTGGGAAGTACAAGAAGCTAACTTAACATTTTTCTCTGTATGACTTATCTAAAGTATTAAGTGGCAGCCCTGGAGATTCAAACCTAAGTCTTGCAACTACAAATCCAGGACTTTTTTTTTTCTCCAACACATAGTGCTGCTTCCCACACAAGTTATAAGAACAGAGTCTAGTGAAAATAGCATTGGTTTAGGAATCAGATGGCTTGATTTAAGTATAAACCCCAATAATGAAGGAAGGAAGAAAATAAGCATTTGTTAACCACTTAATATGTGCCAGGTGCTGCATTAAGTGCTTTACATAGATCTCATTGGATCCTCACAACAGGTAGGTGTTATTATTATCCCCATTTTACAAATGAGGAAACTGAGCCAAACATAATAATGATAATCAAAGCTAACATTTATATAGCACTTACTATATGCCAGGCACTATGCTGAGTGCTTTACAAATATTGTCTCATTTGATCAGGCTTTGCACAGACCTTTGAGCTTAAAGATGCAAGGATATTTGTTTCATTTTTTTTTTTATATATATAGAAAGCAGTAACCCCAATATACTCAGTCAACTTATGGGGGGTGGGAGGAACTTCATTGGCTTTTCCCGCCTAAAAATTTTGGGTTTTTTTGTTTTGTTTTTTTTGAACCTTGGCAATTGAGATGTTTCTTCTCCAAAAGCAGATTCTTTGATATACATCCCTCAATTAATAATGATTAAGCTATGTGACTTTGGGTAAGTCATTTAACATCTTAGCCTCAGTTTTCTCATCTCTATGATGGGGAGTCATAATTCTTGCATTGCCTCTCTCCCCGGATTATTGTAAAGAAAGAAAATGGTATATAAATATAAGCTGTTGTTTAGTAACATAAAAAACATTGCTTCAAGGTAACCATAACTCTTTCCACATTTGCCAGACTCATGTATCCATAATGAATGTGTTCCAGAGAGAATACATAAGTCAGCATTAAGACAGTACATCAGGCCTCCTGATGTTTTGCCCAGAAATCAAACCAAACATTTTAATTTGAGGGGCATGTTGGTTTGGATGAAGCCCTGAAGCTTCCAGGCTGCATTTCCTAATAGCTGCTTCAGTGGGCCGCTGCTGCCATTTTGATGTTTTTCAGTTTGTCTTTGCTTTTCCTTTCCTTCCAAGGTGCTTAGCACTCAGGGTGGGGAATCTTTGAATGCCTAAGCACATGGGGACAGGAGAGGGGTAAGGGGGACGGGGATCAACATGACAGTAGCCATGCATGCCATGTTCCAATGGGTGGAGGCAGGGAGTTAGAAACTGAGCTATTTTTCTCTTCTCGTTGAGGTGGGGCATTAGGTACTAATGAAGTCATACTGCTGTGGTCCTAGGAGACCTCATCACTCCTGCTAATGCCTGGCTTGCAGAAATGATTCACCACGTTCTAAACCCTGGGCAAACCACCCTTCTGCACCAGAGCAGAGTTCTTGGTATAAGCTAAATTCCTGAGAAAGCAACAGTGATTTCCTGACTTTGAAGGTTTTCTGTTCTTTTGGTGATAGCCAGATTTCTATCCAGTGTTTCCTATTTCTCCTGAGCAGGGGTTTTAAATGCTTTTTTTGGGTACCTTTGGCGATCTGGTGAAACCTATGGACCCTTTTTCAGGGTAGTGCTTTTAAATGCACAAAGTAAAATACATAGAATTTTAAAGGAAATAAATTAGTTCAAATACAGTTATCAAAAAAAATTTTTTTTTTTTGCTCATTCACATACCTGAGGTTAAGAATCCCTTTTCTATATTGAAGGCTATGGTACCAGGATAGGCTAGACTTAAAAACTTCTGTCTCTGAGGGGTTGGAAGAATATGAGATGGTTTGATTGGTTTGCTAACTTGGAGATTATCTCCTGCCGAGGCATTGGACTAGTGGCTGGAATGCTGGGTTTGGATGCAGGAACATTTGAGTCTGAATCCTGCCTCAGACATTTACTAGCCATGCAAGTCATTTCATCTGTCACCCTCAGTTTCCATAACTGCAAAATGGGGATAATAAAAGCATTCTCATCGTGTGTGTGTGTGTGTGTGTGTGTGTGTGTGTGTGTGTGTGTGTGTAGAGAGAGATAAAGAGAAAAAGAGAGAGAGAGAGAGAGTATAAGAGAGTGTTCTGGGAGAACTACCACCTCTAATGTGAGGGCTTGCCATGCCCGACACGTGAGGGTTGTTCATCCACCTTTGGTGTCCATCTGTCACCCAATTCTCACCTGTGCCTCCACAAAGCTGTAGCATGCTGCACCATGGTAAAACCATCTTGTCAGATGGGCTAAACCAGGTTAAGCATAACTGACAGGCTTCAAACCTGTCAGTGAGTTAAGGGGATGTCTACCTCAAGCATATAAAGACTTCCCCCAGTGGAATGGGCAGATGAGAAGAATTTGTTTCAACGGCCATGAAGGCAGCTGAAGCAGGTACTGTGGAGTGCTTAGAGCAGGGGTGGGGAACTTGTGGCCTTCTAGGTACTTGAATGTGACTTTTTTGACTGAGTGCAAGTTTTACAGAACAAATCCTTTTATTAAGAGGATTTGTTCTGTGAAGTTTAGATTCAGTCAAAGGGCTGCACTTGACTGCAGGTTCCCCACCCTTGGCTTAGAGCTTAGTCAGACATCAAAGATGCCAAGGTCATCCACTGCATTCTGGGCCAAAGCTAGTTGCCTTGCCTTTTGTCTTGCCGCTGGAATTTGGTGACTCTGGAAGGGAGATGACTTTGTTGCAGCTCTGCTTCACTTAAATCCAATTCATGGGCAAGTCAAGACATTACCCTATGATGTCATTGGTTCTCTTTGAAAATGAAGGACAAACAATAACATATATAGTGTTTTGTAAACCTTAAAAGCCTATAAACATTAGTTTTATTATCTCAGAAATCAATTCTTGGGTTTTGTTTTGTTTTGTTGGTTTGTTTGGTTTTTTTTTTTTTTTTTACTACTGACATGATGTCTGAGTAATTTCTGAACATATCTCACCTAAGAGGAAGTAAGAAGTGGGCAGCGCATGGGCCTAAAGGAGAACGAGTCTGAAATAATTGGAGTTTGCAGCCTCCCTCCCATCATATATGTATGTGGAAAGGCCTCTGCAACATTAAAAAGAGGTGTTTTCCCTCTACTCTGTTTGTTCTGTGTCACAGAGAATGTGGTAGCAATAACTCTCCTCCTTGAGGGATATTGAAGGTACGGGGAGATGATTTCTTACACACAGATGTTTGTATTGAGGGAGAAATTACTTGCATGGTTAAGAACAAAACTCATTTCTTCTAAACCTGGAAAGTTAAAGTCTATATGTCTATCTATTAAATTTATGACAAATTTACATCTAAGTCTAAACATGGGGAACTGTTCAATAGGTTCATTCCTAAGCCCTTTAAATAATTTGCTCTTTGATGACTCTATTGAAAACATCAGTTGATCAGCAGATGTATTGCTGTGCACATGTGGTGCACAGGTGTTTTTTTGCTTTGGATACGCTTAGTAGGCAGATTGTTTCAGGGGGTCATCCGTGGCTGTGCACAGTCATTCTTTTCTTTCCTTGCCTCCGGTTCCCAGAATTTGAGAAATCTGGGAATTTGTTTTTCAACCTGATTTAAAGAGCTGAGGATTATGACTTCAGTGCGCAGTCCAAGTCCGTATCTTAACCTACCCCACAAAAAAGCGTGCACAAACTACTCTTTACTGTCAAGAGGCAGCCGGAGAAACAGAGGAGTAAGCCGCAGAATCACCAAATCTTACTTGGAAGAGAATTTCCGAAACTATCTAGTCCTGCCTATACCTGAACAAGTATCACCTTCACCTATTCTCAACAAGTAGTTATCCAGTCTTTGTCTGAAGAGGTCCCTTATATCCGGAGGCATTCCATTGTGCTTTTTAACAACTTTGTTAGCACATTTCCCTTTACATTCAGCTCAAATATGCCTCCTTGAAACTTTCAGCCACCGTTTCTAATTCTGCCTTCTGGAGCCAAATAAGAAAAGTTCTTCCTCTCTTCCACATGACAGCCCTTCAAATACTTGAGAAATGGCTATTATACTCTCCCAAAGTCTTCCCTTTCTTCACCAGGTTAAACATCACCAGTTCTTTCAATTGATCCTCGAATGGCATGGTCTTTAGACCTCTAATTTTCCTAGTAACCTCTCTCCACCTCCCCCCCACCCCTGCCCACCATACACACATATACTATAACTTGTCAATGTCCTTCCTAAAATGTGACATGAAAATGAAAACAAGAAAAAAGAGCAGAGTAGAGGATGTTCACATCTCTCATTCTGGGTGCCCTACCTCCATTCATACAGCCCAAGTTAGAATTAGCTCTTTTTTAATTTTCTTGGTTGCTATGTCTTACTGTTATGTAATATTGAGCTTGAAAGTCACTAACCTTCCTCTCCTCACCTCCAATCACATGAACTATTGTCAGCCATTCATCCCCTCTAGTACTTGTGCAGCTGATTCTTTGAACGTAAGTGTAGGACTTCATTAAATGTCATCTTTCTCAAATATCATCTCGTTAAATGTCATCTCTTTATATTTAGCCTATTATTTTAGCCTGTCAAGGTATTTTGGGATCCTAACTTTGTCATTCAGTGTGTTAGCTATCCTCCAAACCTCCTTTCATTTGCAAATTTGATAAGTGCGCGTCTTGTAACCTTATATGTTACTGATAAACTGTTCAACACTACAAGGTCAAGGATAGATTTCCAAGGTGCTCCATTAGAAATCTTCCTCCATAAATGACATTAATCCATTGATTATTTTTTGGATCTACTAGACCCATTCAATGAGTTGCATGGCCACCTAATTTTACTACCACCTAGCTCACATCTTTCATCTTAGTCACAAGCATAGGAAGGAAGACTTTGTCAAATTTTTGGTTGAAATCTACATATATTCTGTGTATAGTATTTCTCTGATCTACCAGTTTAGTAATTATGTGAAAGAAAGGAAGGAAGGAAGGAAGGAAGGAAGAAAGGAAGGAAGAAACAAAGAAAGAGAAAAAAAGAAAAGAAAGGAAGGAAAGAAGGAAGGAAAAAATGAAGTTAATCTGTCAAGGACTGTTCATTTTTTTAAATAAAAATTTTATTGATATGTTTTGTTTTTAGTATCTCCTAAATTTCCCCATTTCTTCCCAGGAAGCCATCTTGTATCACCAAAAATATTAGTTTAAAAAGAAAAAAAAAGAAAAGAGGAAGAAGAGGAAAAAATAATCAGCAAAACAAATTGATACTCAAAAAAACCTTAAATATATGCAATACTCCCCACCTGTGGACCTTACTTCCCACCTCTGCAAAATAGTAGAGTGAAGTGTCTTCTTTTATCTCTTCTTTGGAGCCATGCTTGTTCTTTGTAATTTTGCAACATTCATTTTCAATTGTTTTGTGTCTATTGTTCTTTCCCTTTATATTGTTGTCATCCTTGCATGGACAGTTTTCTTGGCTCTGCCTGCCAATGATACCTGTTTTTCTATAGAGGAAGGGGAGGGAGGCTTTTTCTGCCTGAACTAAGTACTTCAGTAACCTTGTTGAATATTCTTTCCAATGTTTGGCTAAATAAACTTTTTGTTAATTGTTGAATGATTTACAAGAGTTTCATTTCATTTGTAAATCAATCCTAAACTAACAAGGGGCTAACTTGAGGCAGGCCCATCCATTACAGTAACCAACCACTTTTTTCCACTCCTGTTACTGAAGGAGGGGTAACTAGGTGGTGCTGTGGATAGAGCACTGAGCTCAGAACTAGGAAGACTCATCTTCCTGAGTTCAAATCTGGCCTCAGATACTTACTAGCTCTGTGACCCTGGGCAAGTCACTTAATACCATTTGCCTCAGTTTCTTCATCTGTATCTCTCAAGAAAACCCCAAATGGCATCACAAAGAGTCTAACATGACTGAACAATTAATTAAGAAAGTGAAGTTGATTTGGTTCATGGCAAACATCCATTTAACAATATTTCTTGAGTACCTGCTATATACAAAATACTTGCCTAGGAACTATGGGAAGTGCAAAGATTCTATAAATTGCATTGTTTATAGAAAAAAAAAGGACTATATTTAGAGTTAGAGAATCCTTGGTTTGAATCAAACCTCTGATTCACTGGGTCCCTGAGCAAATAATTTGAACTATTTGAACCTCAATTTTTCTCAGCTATAGCATGGGGTTGTTGATACCTATAATGCCTCACAGCATTGTGAGGGTACAATAAAATAATGTACGTAAACTATTTTTGCAAGCCTTGTTCATCTGTTATGCCTCTCCAAGATGTATATGATGGTAGGCTACACCTCTTGTGTAGGCAAGAAGAGTTGCTTTGTGTTGAAGAAAGGAATTAAACAATTTTGATTAGACCCATTATTAATTCATTATATCTCACCTCAAACCAGGACTCACTTCTGCCAATAGACCTCTTTCTTTATCCGTAACTCATTTCCTATGGTACCACAATTGTTTGAAATCTTTCCCCCATTTATTAAGATCCTTTCTCTTCTAATTATCTACCTCATCACCTCATAAAATCTACCTGGATCTTTGGTCTCTTACTTTGCTTTTTTAAAACATCAGTAGTCATTCACAGGGAAGTCTCATGGTTTGCATATACATGTTCCATTAAAATGGAAGGTCTGGGGAAATATTGTGGTTACCAGAGAAGCAGCAGCCTCCTGTCTCTAAGCTTCAACCCTCTATGGGTTAGAACAAGGGGATATAGAACTATGGATCTACCCAAACAAAACCAGCTCTAAAGCTCCACCCAATTCCTTCTTTTGAATGAGCAGTGTTTCTGTCAACACTAGTCATATCATCCTGGCATAATGGTATGTGCTTTACAGAGAAGCAGATTATTGTGCACACAAGGTTTATTCTTAGTAGAGAATTAATAAGCAAGTAAAGAACACAATAACCAGAAAATAATATATAAAAATATATAAAACATTTTGCCCCATGACCATCCTATTTTTAAGTCCCTTTTAAGTCCCCCAGGTATAGGACCAATCTGAACCCAGGAATTCTAGCAAATGTACAGGTTGAATTTTTTTAGTTTCTCACTATCACTTACTTTTGATCAGGCAGAGAGTCTATTTGACTCACTAGAAAAAAGAGACAGAAAATGTGGAAGAGCTATCACAGAGGTTAGACTTAGGATCTAGGCAGATTTGAGACCTTGACTTAGCCTGGGCTGTGGGAGTCAGGACTAGTGTGAACTGGAAGACATGAGAATTCATGCTTTCCCTGGTCCCAGATATCTGTCTGCTGGGCTCTGACTATTTTTAGCCTTAAGTAGGCCAACACAGGGCCTAGGTGGCACAGTGGATAGAGTGCTGGGCCTGGAGTTAGGAAGACTCATCTTCCTGAGTTCAAATATGGCCTCAGACACTTACTAGCTGTGTTACCCTGGGCAAGTCATTTAACCCTGTCTACCTCAATTTCTTCATCTGTAAAATGAGCTGGAGAAGTGAATGGCAAACTTCTTCAGTATCTTTGCCAAGAACTCCCAAATAGGGTCACCAAGAGTCAGACACAATTGAAAAACACCTGAACAACAATAAGGCCAACACAAAGCAACTCTTCTTGTCTACACAAGAGGTGTTAGCCTACCATCATATACATCTTGGAGAGGCATAACAGATGAACAAGGCTTGCAAAAATAGTTTACGTACATTATTTTATTGTGCCCTCACAATGCTGTGAGGCATCATAGGTATCACTAATCCCATTCTACAGTTAAGAAAAATTGAGGTTCAAATAGTTCAAATTATTTGCTCAGGGACCCAGTAAGAGTCCATCAAATCAGAGGTTTGATTCAAACCAAGGATTCTCTAACTCTAAATCTAGTCCTTTCTTTTTTTCTATAAACAATGCAATTTATAGAATCTTTGCATTCCCCATAGTTCCTAGGCTAGTATTTTGTATATAGCAGGTACTCAAGAAATATTGTTAAATGGATGTTTGCCATTAACCAAATCAACTTCACTTTCTTAATTGAGGCAATGAGCACAGGTGTGTTTTAATTGCACATACAAGATATCATGATCAGAGAAGCAATGTCAAGAGTAAGCACTAGGAAAAGCACAGGGAGCAAATGTTAGAACAAGAACATTCCAAATACAGAGAAGTGATTAATGATCATTTATTAAACACCTATAACCAAACTAGGTGTCACAGTGGATAGAGTACTGGGCCTAGAGTCAGAAAGACTCATCTTCCTGAGTTCAAATCTGGCCTCAGACACTTACTAGCTGTGTGATTCCGGGAAAGTCACTTAACCCTGTTTGTCTGAGTTTCTTCATCTATAAAATGAGCTGGAAAAGGAAATGGCAAACCATTCCAGGGTCTTTGCCAAGAAAACCCCAAATGGGGTTGTGAAGAGTTGGACACAACTGAAAATGACTAAACAACATCAAGTAAAATACAAAGTGGTTGGGGAGGAAGGGCTCCCAATCAGCTAGTAGGACAGATCAGGAAAGGATTTGTGTAGGTAATGAGCTTCTATTGAAAGAGGCCAGGAATTCTATGAGGCAAAAATGAAGAGGAAGTACATTCTTAGTGTGGAGCATGGCCAGTGCAAACATGGCACTTCCTATCTGAAAGAGATAGAACCATCTGTGTGTGAAGAACAAAGAGAAGGCCAATTTGGACTATAGCATGAAGGAAGGGTAGTAATGTGTAATGAGTCTGGAAAGATAATTTGATGTCAGGCTGTGAAGGGCTTTAAAAGCCAAACAGAGATCATATTTTATCCTGGAGGTAATTGGGAGCCATTGGAATTTATTGAGAAGGGGGGTGTCATGGTCAGATCTGTGCTTTAAGATCACTGTGAGACTTTTTCTTGATGAAACTATAGTTTTTATAAATAAAACCTTGGAGATACTTGCTATACTGAGAAGTTACACAAAAGCAGTTACTGTGAAGTTCAACTGAATCCTAATGGTTTCAAGAAAGAAATAATCCCATCTGCATAAGAAGAAAGCCTGCAGACCTACAGATGAGGAAACTGTAGAGTATACCCAGTTTTAAAAAAATGGCAGAAAAATCTACCGTAAGTGAAAATACTATATTGGGTATCTATTGAGGGTGAATACTCTGCCCCCAACCGACTCTGACCTCTTCTGACCTTGTTATCTAAGGTCACCTGAACTGGTCATTAGAAAGGGATCTTAATAGTTATTAAGGGTTCACATTTCAGCCAGAAAATTCCTGATATGTCTTTTCTATTTACCCCTTGTAGCTCATTTCAAGTTCCCTGCAATTTCTATTAAGAATTCTAGATTTTCCAGGAATCACTTTTATGCTTCACAATTTCCAATTTTAGTACACCCAACATTTTTCAAACTATCCTATTGTATCTAGAAATTTAAACACTGACTTCAAAAGCTAGATATTTTTAAATGAGTATTATCAACATTGTTCATCTTTTAAAATGTTTCAAACACAAACATTTCCTTTGAACTCAGAGAAACCTGGAAACTTATTTTTATGAAATAGTACAGTGAAAAAAGCTGACCCAGAAGAATAATATATACACTAACTATAAATATGTAACTAAGGATAACAAAAATAGCAACAAATCTATGCTAAATAAACAGAAAAGAAGGCCAAAAGGGGTCATGGAAACTGGCAAGGAAATTTTGTTGCTACCGTGTTAAAGTTAATATGCTCATCTTTTTTGTGTGTTTTTAAAATCTTTTTTACTTCTTAAACAATAAATAACAAGCTTATGGCAACATGGGCAGTCATGGTCATTTTTCTTTTCCTGATGCTTATATATCTGGCTATTTCCATTTGGAGCTTTTATAAGCTCTGGGGAGACTTATCCCAACTCCCACTCTCACTGATGACTCATGTCCTCCAAAGCAAGGCTAGCTAGCTATATATCCCTCTTCAGAGTTGCAGGGCTACCCCTGAAGGACAGTGGGGTTCTCTAATGCTTATAGGCCTGAGCCCTCATTCTAGTGTGTTCCCCAGTATCAGTCATGAATGATTAGCACTCAAGTATCATTTAATCAATTAACAGCAATTAACTATTATGTATAGATATTTATTGAGAAGATATAGCAAGAACAAAAGTGTGTGTGTATGTGTATACCCACACACATATGTATATGTGTGTGTGTGTGTATATATATATATATTCTCTTCCCCATCTCCAACATCCTCCCCTATCCCTATGTCTTACTCTCTGCTGAATGAGGGGCAAATTTTCTCATTTCACCTAGGTCCCAGGTGACAGTGGGCTCAAGCTTAAAGCAGTTGGCACAAAGCATTCACCCTCCCACCAAGTTCATGTCCAAATACAACATAGCTGGTAGAAAGAGTTGCTCCTTCTTGTAGGACCTGACATCTTGGCTGCAGGGTCAATCCTTGCTTGGTGAATTGAAAATTCTGGGGTGGACCCCAGCTCCTAAGCCTCCAATGGTTCTTCTGACCCTGTAAAGCTCATAGGGTCATAACAGCCTAGTCTGACACTCCCTCAAAAAGATAAGGAGCAGAAGCCTATATTTACAAGTCACAAGTTGACCTACAGCCTCTCCCCACTTAGAGAATTATGGCCTGTTTTTCTCGCTTGAACCAGCCAGTCAGGAAAGAAGACAAGATAGACTTGCTTTGGTGGTTGGTGACTCTTATAAATGCACACCCAAATATGGGTCAGTAGGCCAAACAAAAGTCTATATCTTTGCCATGTAGTGGACCTAAAACAAGTCTTAGAATAATTGTGCTACTCTGAAGCCCATATGGGGATTTCATCAGCCAAGCAGTACACACATGTTTATAAGGGCTGGGCTTGGCCAGTCCTCTGTTACATAAAATTTATCTTAAAAATAATAATTTCTCTTGTTTGGAAGCTTTCCTGGCAAATCATTAATTTTGAATTCAGCTTGTATATTTTTTAAAATTTTCTTTCAGATAGCTCTCATATCCAGTTTTCTTACAGTAAAACTCAATGGTGAGAACTTTCATGTACTTTTAAATAATTAATTAAATATATTTCCAATCAAAAAAGCATTTATTAAGCTTCTACTATGTACAAATCATTGTGGAAAGAAAGACACAATGCAAAAAATAATCCCCCGGCCTCCATTAGATTATAAACTACTTTGAGGCAGGAACTGTTTTTGCCTTTAATTTGCATGCACAGTGCTCAGCGCACACAGTAAGTGCTTAATAGATGCTTCTTGACTTGACTTACTATTAATAGACAGTCTATGATCTTATTCTACTGTGGGTATGTAGAATATGTAAAGTGACAACTATATGCATGGTAACTTGAGGGAGAGAAGGCAGTAATAATTAGCAACATCATGAAAGGCTTCCTGTAGATGTCCTATAAGTTGTGCCTTGAAGGAAATTAGGGATCCTAAGAGGTTGAGGTAAGAAGGAAATATATTGCTGATATAAGAGACAGCCAATGAAGAGATGTAGAGACAGGATACCCTACAGGGCCTGGTGTTCCAAATCTGTCCCCATCATTCTCCATCTAAATCTGCACCAGCTTCTGATTCTGCATCTCATTCTGGTGTGTCTGCCATCTAAGAACTAGCCTAGCCCAGTAGAATGAGGGAGACATCACAAGAGGAATGAGCATCTAGAAATGATTAAAAAAAAATCAGAGTAATTCATGAAGACCAGAGTGTGATGGGTACACAATCTGTGACAGTAGAAGAGAGTATCCACCTTGAAGAAATGACAGGTTTTTCAAAATGCTAAAGTTGAAGTGCAGAATTAAGCCCTATTATAGCATAATGTTTTCTTTAAAAGTTGACAATGTTCTCCCCATCTGTAGCTGTTCCACTTTTGTACCCTATTCCAGCCCAAGGACCTCCCTGAATTGTTTGGATTTTCTATGCTCTACTAGCCTGAGGACCTTTTGAGATTTTCCTTTGGATGATTCTAAGGGGGTCATCAACTGGGATAATCATTTACCTGTTTTGGCTTCCATAAAAAATTTTCAACATTCATCACATATCCATTGTTAATATTTGTGTTAGTCTTAAATGGTTCACAGCCAGGATATTCTATGCCATTCTATCATAAATTCAGCTTGAGCAAATGAGTATGTGTTAGAATGTATTCCTATCTGTCTGCATATAGTATCACATGGATTGAGCTAGAATTCATTCACATTTTTGCTTGTCTCTACAATTCATTTTGTTTTGACCAACTGCATTAATCTGGTATGATCATTACAATGACCAACATGACAGGTTGACCATATCAGACTCTAGGAATTTTGTCATATGGATAGATACAGCTGACATAGAGATGAATTTCTATCTGTTTCTTGAAATGTTTTTGAGGTTATGAGTATTGCCCTCACTTTTCCTGGTGACACATTATGACCCTGTCACAAAACATGAAAAATATGAAAGCATGAAAAATATTCCTTGGCACTTCCCAGAATCTGTCTACTTTCCTTGACTTGTTCAACATTTTCTTAGCCAGAAGTATGTCTTTATTTTAACGAATATTCCTTCCCACATAAAAACAAATGTTACTTGTCTAAGTTTGTATGTGTTAGTTCCGAGAACACACATAGGTATTACATATGCTTTTAGTCCATAGGATCAATAATTCTAATATAAGCTAGAGTATGATTAGTGCAAAGGAGAGATCCAGGTAAAGTGTAAAGACAAGTTCAGGGGACCCCTTAACAGTCCTTAACAAATACTATGAGATATTTGAAGGAAGGATCTACCACCTTACTATAGAGAAGAGTCAAAGCTTTATTAAATGCTCATAGGCTTTGAGAGGTAAACTTGAGAGGTAACACTGGATGGTGAGGAGAGCTGTCCTTGAAGTTAGGAAGAGTTGGGTTTGGCTAAAATGTGCCTCTGTGACATATGAGCTGTGAGACCCCAGTAAGTCATTTAATTTCTCATTTCCTCAGGTAACTCTCTAAGTTTGTAAGTTACAGAAGGGATACAGATCTGCATTGGTAAAGGTAGTTTCCAATGGTAGTTTCCAATGCAATCACCGGACACACACACACACACACACACACACACACTCATGTCAAGTAGGCTCCCATTTCAAACAGCTGATGAGAAACTCATATTGTTGTTTACTTAAAATATTAGATAATCAGAATCTGCTTAATTTGAAACCTTTGTTTTTTTCTAATTCCTTGTGTTTAGAAATTAACCTTTTTTCTACTTAAAGTACACAGCAGGCTTACTTCTTTCTTATTTGTCTCATTCCTCCCTTTTGGAAAAACTAATCTGTTCAAAAGAAACATAAGTGTAGAGTTGAGTTCTCAGGGGGAAATGTTCCTTGCTTTAAACAGTACCAACAGCACCTAAATAGCTGTGATGGCCTTTTAAGGCATAGAAATGGCCACCATCCAGAGAGCAGAAGGACAAAACAGGCAAAGTGAAACACTCTATCATAGTCCTTTCTGATCAGAGATGACACAAAAATGTCACTCACCTTGCATAAAATTTGGTTGAAAAGGATCTAGTTATATTTCCCTGTGGTTTGTACCAGGGGTGTGGTGGTAAGTATTTAACTGGTTGCCTGAAAGAATAAATGTTTGCAGAACACATTTTTAAGTTTAATCGTCATCATTAATATTTTTCCCCATCATTTTCTTAAATCTAGACAATCAACAAAATAATAAGTCAGGCTCTAACTTGTAGTATTTGCCTATTTCAGAGGTAAAAAATGATCATACTGAAAATTTAACTATTGTGAGCCCATCTGAACTGGCTCTAGCACACAGACCGCTCCCTCCCTCTTTGGTCTCATATCTAGTTTGTTCTTTGGTTTCTGGTCTTAACTATGATTTATTCATCTGCTTGCCTATTTCTGTCATAGGCTAGGTAAGACCTTTGTTCAAAAGGAAGGAAAGTAGTGGAGCAACAACTGGATTCAGCATCAGAGGAGCTGGATTCTCATCCATGCTTTGCTAAATATTATCCTCTGAGATACTGGGTAAATCACTTTACATCTCTAGGCATCAGCTAATTAATCTGTAATATTAGAAGGTTAGGCCAGATGATCTTTAGGGTCCCTTCCAATCTAAATCTGATACTGTTACCCTACCCACCTTTGCCCCCATTGCTACAGATTGCTATGATCCTGTTGTAGTTTTCAGGGTTGGTTTGGTTTTTTTTAGATTTTTCCATATTGTCCAAAGCTGTATTTTCAATATATCTTGTAATATTTCTTATGGCCACCATGCTTCAATGAATCAAAAACTAGGTTCTTAGGTTTGTATGGTGGGAGCATTGTAACATTAGCTTCTTCATGCTTCCAGAAGAATTTTATTTTATTTATTTATTTATTTTAGGCAATTGGGGTTAAGTGACTTGCCCAGGGTCACACAGCTAGTAAGTGTCAAGTGTTTGGTCTGAGGCTGGATTTGAACTCAACTTCAGGGCCAGAGCTGTATCCACTGTGCCACCTAACTGCCCTCAGAAGAATTTCATAGGATCCTAGATCTAGAGCTGAAGGGTCCTCAAAGGCTCTCCTCATTTTACAGATAAATAAAGCCCATACCAATTAAGTGACTTGTCCAAAATTACATATGTAATAAGTGACAGAGTTAGTATTTGAACTCAGGTCTTCTGCCATCAAGTGTTGTGGTCTGATTTTTCCCACACCAGTGTTGATGCTAATAGACTTGGTATCATCAAGGACCTTATAGTGAGTTCCATTTTTATTATTAAACATCATTTAAGTGTAATACTGCTGGAATTCCCCAAGTATCTCTATATGCTATCTTTGGATGGCTCAGATGTCATAATCAAATAGGCTAAATACCCATTTCCTTGAGATTGATTCATTTAATCACTCAATTCAATTTGACAAATAGTTAATAAATACTTTCTATGTACCAAATACTGCACTAGTTATGGGGAATATAAAGGATTCAAATCCTGATCTTAAAGAAATTATTTTCACATGTATGATTGATATCATATTGTCTGCCTTTTCAGTGAGTGGGGGAGGGGTGGGACAGAGGAAGAAAACTTGAAACTTAAAGCCCAAAAAGAAAAAAAAGCTTAAAAATAAATAAATACAGGGCAGCTAGGTGGTACAGTGGATAGAGCACCAGCCCTGAAGTCAGGAGGGCCTGAGTTCAAATTCAGCCTCAGATACTTGACACTTACTAGCTATGTGACCCTGGACAAGTCACTTAACCCTGATTGCCTCACCCAAAAAAAAAATACATTTTTAAAAATTTAAAGAGCTTATTTTTAGCACAGTGTTTTAAGTTCAGTTATTTCTTAAGTGTTGAAAAAGAAAGGAGAGCAGTGGATAGAGCACCAACACTGGATTCAGGAAGACCTGTATTCAAATCTGGCCTCAGACATTTGACACTAGCTGTGTGACCCTGAGCAAGTCACTTCACCTTATTGCCTCGCAAAAAAAAAGAGAAAGAAAAGAAAAGAAAAAAAAGAAAAAGAAAGAGAAGAGAGGACAGGGGAAGGAAGGATGGATGTCAGGAAATGATAGAATGAAAAGTGAGAGAAAGAAAAGGAAGACTCTAAGGGATAGAGGAATATATACACAGAGAAGTTGGCACTGATAGGCTGAAGAGAATACAAATGAATGAGTGACTAGGATAGTGAAGGGCCTTTGGACTATGCCACATAAGGACTTGTTGAAGGTACTAGGTATGTTTACCCTAGAGAAGAATTTTGCCATCTTTGAGAACTTGAAGGCTTGTCACACAGAAAAGGGATTATGCTTGTTCAGCTTGCCCACAAGGGTTAGGAGTAGGAGCCATGAGTGATAGTTGTAGAAAGGCAGATTTTAGTTCAATAGAAAGAAAATCTTTTTAATAATTGAAACTATCCCAAAGAGAAATGGGTGGCCTCAGGAGGTAATAGTTCTGATCACTAGAGATCTTTTAGCAAAGTCTGGTTAACCACTTGTTGATTACATTGTAGAGGGTTTTCTTGTTTGGGTATGGTTTCAAATAGATGGCATTGGGGTCACTGAGATCCTGTGAGTCTGTGAACTGTGGAAGATGGCAGAGTACAAATGCAAAAGTGAAATCCAGTCCTTTAGTGAGTCTGACATTTAAAATGTCTACTATGTGCCAGGTACTATACTAAGCTCTGGTGACACAGAGAAAGGCAAATGACAGTCCCTGTTCTTTGCAGTTTAAGAGGCAAAATGCTATAAGAAATCTGAGGAACAGAGATGACTTTCAGTTAAGAGGGCTCAAAGAAGTCTTCATAAAGGGAGTGGCACTTGACTGGGAACTTGAAAGGGGAGAACAGTAGCAGAGACAATGGGAAGAAGTCTAAAGATGCATGAGGAAATGCATGGAGACAGGAGAAGGTCGGACGAGATGAGAGATGGCATGAATTCAGTCCGGCTGGTTCATCTAGTGGGTGAGTGGGAGTAGTACCAGGATAAGGCTGGAAAGATAACTGGTAAAGAGGCTTGAATACCAAGGTCGAAAATATATACTTATGTATCAAAATTTAGATAGAAGGGATCTGAGGGCATTTTGTAGAACATTCTTATCTATCCACAAATGAGAAAAATGAGGCCCAGAAAATAATAATTTGCCCAAGGTCATACACAGGTAGTAAGTAACAGAATCAGGATTTGAACCCAATTTCTCTCACCCTAAAATCCTGTACTTTAACAAACGGCTTCTGAAGGAATCACATGGTCAGAGCAGGACATTATGAAGTTTTGATATAGGAAAGGCTGGAGGCAGAAAGTTCAGTTCAAAGGCATAGGGAGGGCTGTGTTGATCAGTGGAGTATTCACAACCTATTTGATTAAATTATAAGATATTATAATAGAGACAAGGATATGTGTTCACCCCTTTCAAACTTTGAAGCAGCCCAATGGCACTCTGTGAAGTGTGGGTCCCTTTAAGACTTTGTTTTGCTAATATAAAAAAAATGTAAAGACATGGTTATATTTCTTTATTCCTTTATAATATATGAAGCTCCTCACTCAACTTGGTGGACACATGGGGTGGCTAGTCATTGACTTGCTGATGAATTAACTATACCTCTGATGGTTTTAAAAGAGAAAAAGCAAGTTCTGAGGAGTTAGTCATCTCTGATACTCCAGGAAAGAGCTGAATCTGGAGGAGGAACCCAGCTTTTGGCAAGGAGTCACTCGTTGCCTTTTCCTCAGAGTGTATTTGGGGGAAGAGGCTTCTCTTTCTCCCTCCCATCAGCAATGGCATTTTGTAGAGTAGGACATGTTGTGCTCATAAAAGACAACAGGCCCAGAAAGTCCAGCCACAGAGTAGAGTTAAGCAGTGCAGTAGATGAGGCCCAGGGCATCCAGCAGAGACGCTGTGCCTAGGGAGGCAGCATGGGGACAGCACAAGAAAAGAGATCAGGGCTCTGTAGGACCAGATGTGTGGATTGTCTTGGTTCCCTGCATTTCATAACTATGTGTCTCTCTACTAGAGTATTCTGTGTGTAACCCTTCTTCCCACTGATTCGATGTGTATTTGTGAGAGAGTACCTCAGGTTTATGGTGTGTGAGTTGAGGGGGATGAGGTTGTTAAGTACTGTTCTTATTATTCCATTTCAGTAAATGCGTTTGCTTTGAGCTAATTTTATCCTTGGCTGACAATAAAAGGTAAATGCATCTGTGGGGGCTTGTGAACTATAATTTTATGAATGCGAATTCATAGAATATTTTAAACCTGGAGTATCTGTACTCTAGGAAACCCAGCCTGTGGGTGGGTAGCCCAGAGGGGAATTACAAAAGCAATTACAATAGTCTGGGTGAGAAGGAATGAAGGTCTGAACTATAGTGATTCCAGTGGAAGTAGGAAGAGAGAGAAAGAGAAAGAGAGAGAGAGACACAGAGAGAGAGAGAGAGAGAGGATAGAGAGAGAAAGAGATTGAAATAGAATCAATGGAATTTGACAAATAGTTGCATGTGTAGAATGCAGAAGGAAGATTCAAGATGCCTTCAACATTATGAACCTGAGTGACTACCAGCCAGTCAGTCAATAAACATTCATAGGGAGAATAGGTAAAATATTAGTAGAAATCAAGAAAAGGGAGAGGCAGATTGAGGGGAACATTAAAATCACAAATTTAGAGCTATTGAAATTGTCCTAGAAGCTAGAAATGGTATCTTTGGTAAGTTTCCTGGGAATCACCTAGATGAACCTCTTCCATATCTATTTAGGAAATGGAGGCCCAGAATGGTTCGTAGATTTAGAACTGGAAAAAAAAAAACCTATAGGTCATCTAGTCCAATCCCCTCTTTTTATAGATGAGGAAAGTGGAGTCCTGAGAGATTAAATAACTTGTCTAAGATTACACAGCTAGTAAGTGATGGAGTCAGGAATTGAATCCAAATCTTCTGATTACAAATCCAGGATTCTTTCCACTCTACAAGTCTTAGATGTGATGAGTTTGACATGTCAGGAAAGCCAAGTGAAGTCAAGCAAGCAGCTGGAAATTTTTGAAATTGTTGCTCTGAGGAGAAGCTGGGGAGAGAAATAAAGATTTAGGAGTCATTTGCATAGAAGTGATCATGGAAACCATGGGAAAGGATTACATGACCAAGGGAGAGAATGTAGAGAACTCAGGAGAAAACATTGGAGGATATCCACATTTAAGAGAAAAGAGGAAATTGATGAAATGACTAGAGAGATAGGAGAAACAGGATGAGAGTTCAGTGTCACAGAAACTAAGGGAGGAGAGGTCATTGGTATAATTATAAACAATAATACCTTATATTTTAGAGATTGCAAAGTACCTTATACTCATTACCTTATTTGATACTCATATCAGCCTTGTGAGGTTGGTGACAATATTGTTAATATCACACTCATTTTACAGATAATGAAACTAAGTTACAAAGAGGTCAATTTTTCTGCCATGATCATGCAGATTGTGAGAATTGCAGTTGGGTCTCCTGAACCTTAAATTGTTGTCTTTTATTTATTTTATATCTATTTATTACCTATCAATAAAAATACCTATCAATACAAATATTATTTATATTTGTATAATCCCCCCCCAACAATAAACTCTTTCGGGCCAGGGGCTGTTTGTAATTTGCCTTGACATTTCAAGATCTAGTATCGTGCCTGGCACATAATGCTTAATTAATGCTTAATTAGTTTATTGATAGGAGCTTAATAAATGCCTAGAGAAGGAAGGAAGGAATTGAGGGAGGGAAGGAGGGACAGAGGGACAAAGATTTGCTCTTGGTTCCAACTCCCGACCACACTAAAAACAATCCGTATTCTGAGATCTAAAGATCTGTGGAGCCAAACAGGATTTTGCAAAGTTCAGTGCCCTAGGAAAAGAAACACTTCTCTCTATGTATTTGCTTACAAATACAAATAGAAACATTATTTGCACATGCAAAGTGGATAGATACACAGTAGTATAACCTGCTATGTACATGCAAATTGGTGTGGGTAGACTAGATCTCTGTACATAGTCAAAAAGATACAAATTGTGCCCTGTCTGCTTGGGTACAATTTGTTGCATCCTCGTTTTTCTCTTTAAATTCTTTGGGGGGTGGGAGGGAGGTAATAAACGTAGAACAAAGGGAGTATGACTTGTAAAAGGGTAGGTCCATCAAGCACTTTGTATACTGTACAAAAAGACTGAGAAATCCAAACAAAACTCTAGCCATCTACAAATTCTTTGGAAAATGCCCAGACACCAGATACCAAGGGTAACTTTTCTTCAGCCTTTCTAATTCAGAGTTGATTAGTACTATTGTTTCCCTGTGGGTGGGGCAACACTTTTTCTCTAGAGAAGATCAAATGGCTGTCCTGGCTATGAATAACAATTTATTTGGGACTTAGAACAGATCCTTCTCTTGAACCGAGATAGGAGACAATCACAAACCTGTCCCAGCCCACCCTTAAATTGAAAGAAGGAAGTTGATAAATAATGCAATGAGGAAAATGGGTGTTTTTCTGTTATTAAAGACCAGGCTGGGTAGGTGGGTAGGTGGGTAGGTGGGTAGGTGGGTAGGTGGGTAGGTGGGTGGGTGGGTGGGTGGGGACCCTAAGTACTGAGGGTACCTGGTAAGTACACTGTGGGTTAGGTAAGGTGCTGTATAGTTGCTATTTGTCAGTATCTTCTAGTTCCGTGAGATCAGTATTATTAAGGACAAATTAACACCCCGAGTCTTTACACTGGGAACTTTATACTACATATAGAAGGAAAAGAAGCCTGAAGAGGAAACTAACATCTGGTGAGACTGAGGCAGACGTGAAGAGGGGGACCTTCTTTTTTGAAGTTTCTGAGAGTAGCAGCTTCTCCAATTGTCTCCCCCATAATTCCCATTTGATCCAACTGCATCAGGAATATTTTAAAAAGAAAGAAAAAAGTGATCTCTGATGAAGTTTCCAGGCCAGCATCACAGATGTAGGAAATGCATGTTTGACAGGCTAACAGTAATATTCTTGCTGAATTGGGGGAAATGAAGCTAACCGAAAGTTCAGGGATGAGTCAAATACCTAAGTTCCCTGCAGTAGAAAGGAATGTAACATTTGAAGTGGAGAAAGAGTGGGAGGTGATGGAGTTACCAGGCTTGGGAAGAGACTGGGTGAAACTGATTAAAGCCAAGAGGGAAAAAGTGGAAGTAAAAATTTTCGTTAGGCCTCTAAAGGCTACGTCACTGTTTTCTCCACTTTTTGACCTCTCGAAAAGCAGAAATTTAAAAAAAAAAGTGTATAGTGATAAGAAAAGTAACTCTTTAGTGCTAATCTCACAGTCTAAACATGGCTGAATAGAAACTTTTCCAACTTTCTGAGCTTTGTTTTGTTTTTGTTTTTGTGAGAGGGTGCTATAGGACATGCAAGAAAAAGTTATTTTAACTTAGTGCAAATTTCTAAAGTATTTGGAGAAACTGTTAAAGGTATTTAGCTATCAGTTTATGTTTTCTTCCCCATAAACATCTTTCCATATAGAGTCTGTAAAGCAGTGTCTTTAGGATAGCAAATGATTCTAATGGCTGGATTTCTAGGTGTTCGGGAAGTGTTAGGTTTTGTTTTTTTTTTTACTTGTTTGTTTTAAAATTCAATCAATCCAGGCTTTAGCTATCCCATATGCACTCCTTTACAAAATCTATGAATACATTCCAATGAGAAAAATTAAGAGCTTATTATTAATAAATTTACCTACGAGCCAAAGGCTTGCATTCATCTTCCTTTTCGCTAGGCAATCAAGATTAAGTGACTTGCCCAGGGTCACTCAGGTAATGTCAAGTATCTGAGGCAGGATTTGAAGTCAGGTTCTCCTGTCTCCAGGATCAGTGCTCTACCCACTGCATCACCAAGCTGCCCCCTTGCATTCATCTCTAAGAGATAAAGACTACATTCAGACTGAGAGACCTTAGAATGCCGGGACCTCCTCCTCCAACATTGCTTGGGAAAACATTTCCCATCCCCACCATACAACCTTTTCTTAACCCTGTACTCTGGAACGCCTCCTCTAGCAGGAAAGCACTTTGTAACCTGTAAAGTTCTTATATAAACATGAGCTGCTATTATTTCCTCTCCCTCTTATGAACTCTAACACTTCATTTGTTCTCCATTTATCATGTTACATTTTATATTAGGACACAGCTAATGTAGCACAGGGGTGGCCTTGGAGTAAGGAAGATCTGGGTTCAAATTTTGCTTCAACACTTTACAAACAGTGGCTGTGTGGCTGTAGACAAGTTTCTGAGCCTCAGTTTCCTCATTTGTAAATTGCTGTTTCCTCATCTGTTGTAGTATCTATTGCTGTAGTATCTATCTTGCAAGGTTATTATTGTAAGTGTCAAACAAGATGACGTTTTTTAGGTAAGGTGCTTTGCAAATTTTAAAACACTTAATAAATGTCAGTAATTATTATTAGACTGTACCTATCAGAAGCTAGCCCGAGGAGGAAAGAGGTTGGAAAGAAGCATTTATTAATCTTCTACACTTTGCTGAGCACTTTACAAATATTATCCATTTAGTCCTCACAACCACCTTAGGAGGTAAGGCAGCAGTGAAGAAATCTTAGCTGAGGCCCACCCACGAGATCATTCGCCCACATGAATACTCACCTTTATTATGCTGAGTGAAGGGTATCCTTGTTGCTTAGCTACAACCTGCAAGCCTTGTGAGCCCCCAAGAAATGGTTTTGGGACTCATAGCCTAATTTGCTCAGTATTTTAGATAACAGAAACTTAAATAAGAATGAAAGAACGTGAGACATTTGGTAAGGAAAGTGAAATAGCTGGGGGGCTACAATTCAGGCTATCTGCCTCCCACAGCTCATTCTCCTATGCCTAGTAGCCTTCTGGGCTCAAGAAAGCAAACACTTTTGTTTGGTTTCGCTTTGTTTTTACAAAAATTACAATAATAGTACTGATGTTTACATGGTACTTGAAGATACACAAAAAGTAGTTTTCTCATAATAACCCGGTCAGGTAGTTTAAGTATTATTCTCCATTTATGCTTTAAGGTTAAGCTTAGAGGTTGCATGGAGCACACAATCATCTGGGAACAAAAAAATCATGCACCAACCCTCCCTCTCCTTTGGTCTTGGCTTGTAGCCTTTTCCAGCTAAATAACTTACCATTAGGGTAGCAGCTGACCTTGATGCCGAGTTCATCCTCTTTGAAGGCGTCTAACAGCTTTGCTGAAAACATCATGTTAATAAGCATGGGAGCAAGCACCGAGCCCTGCGTCATACCCCTGGGACTAGGAAAGCTCAAGAGCATCATCCATTATCCGGAACCTGGGCAAGCATGAACAAAGTATGGATCGATTGTGCTAATGGATCTACTTGTGCTAATTTTGGCCTGACAATGCCAAGAAAACATAGGTTCTCCACCAGCCGGCATGACATCATCTATGCTTGGAATCATCAGTTATAGCAAATGGAGAAGTTTTGAATTCTGTGGATAAGTTCACTTATCTTGGCGGTATACTTTCCAGGGATGTACATATTGATAATGAGGTTGATGCATGCATTGCCAGAGCTGGCTCAGTGTTTGGGAGGCTCCAAAGGAAAGTGTGTGTAAGAGAAGAGGTATTAGACTGCATACCAAAATGAAGGTCTACAGAACTGTTGTGCTGACCACATTGTTATATGCCTGTGAAACCTGGATAGATTACACGCACCATGCAAGGAAACTGAATCGCTTCCATTTGAATTGTCTTAGGAAGGTTCTGAAGGTCACCTGGCAGTATAAGGTAGGTACTGGACACTGAGGTCCTTTCTTGAGCTAACCTGCCAAGCATTCAAACTCTGCTGCAGAGAAGCACACAACTCTAAAGTTGTGAAGGCCATGATGTTCAAATGACAAACATACCCTTGCCTAAGAGATTATTTTACGGGCAACTCACACAAGAAAGTCGCTCACATGGTGGTCAGAAAAAGCGATATGAGGACGTTCTCAAGGCTTCTCTGAAGAACTTTGGGATTGATTGTATGACACAGGAGATGCTGGCAAAGGACCGCTCAGCATGGAGTGCCACATCAAAGAAAGTGCTGCGCTCCATGAGCAAAGCAGAATTGAAGTAGCTCAAAAGAAAGCTGAGATGCACAAATTTAGAGACATCTCCACCCCAAATGTTCACATGGACTATTTGTGCCCGACCTGTGGTAGAGTCTTCCAAGCTCATATTGGTCTGATCAGCCGCAGTCAGACACACAGTAACGTGACTCCAACATAGTGATGTCATTTTGGTCCTCTTTGAGAATGAAGGACAACAACCCAGGTTGAGAAGATGTGTTTCTCGTAAGAACCTTGCAAGGACAACAGAGCAAGTGTTCTGAGTTTTACAGATGAGGACACTCGGGTTCAAAGAAGTTAATAAGAGGTTAAGCTGTGCCAACACAGCTAGTGTGAAGGCCAGAATTCAAACCCACATCTTTGGTCCTTGTTTGGAGTCCCTGTTCAATTGCCTTTTTAAATACTTTACTTTTTTGTCACGAATTTAACAATAATCAACAAACACAAACATTTCAACATAGCAAGAAAAAACGAAGATTGTGCATAAGGTAGTATGCTATAGAAGATAGGGCACTAGATCTGGAGTCATTCCTTATGTATTAGTTTTATGACTGTGCATGAAAACTTCAAGAGTTTCCATTTCTTCATCATTTCCTCCCCCGCCCCTTTTTGGTGAGGCAATCAGGGTTAAGTGACTTGTCCAGGGTCACACAGCTAGTGTCAAGTGTCTGAGACTGGACTTGAACTCAGGTCCTCCTGACTCCAGGGCCAGTGCTCTATCCACTTCTCCACCTACCTGCCCCTCTTTATCGCTTAAGATAAAGGGAATGGAATCAACAGCCTCTAGGGTCGCTTCTAGGCCTAAATCAGAAATCATATGAAATTATGAACTTTTGTCACAACAATTTATTTACAAGGTAGTTAAGAAGATTGCCCCATATGTGTCCCCTTCCAAACATCTTTTATGTTTTCATCCCCTCCACCTTTATCCTCTCATTCCTCTCATTTTTCCAAGGGGTTGGAGGAATCCTTCATCCTCAGTTTCCTAAAGTCACAATTGCTCATCGAATTGATGAAAATTCTCAGGTCTTTGAGAATCGTTTTCCTTTACATTATTGTGGTGACTGTGTTCCACGTGGTCTTTCCACAACATAAGGATAAGCAGAAAGCTAAGCAAAGAGCTCCAACAGCACACATTAGGAGTATATGGGAATGTTGGGGGTAGGGTGGGGGTTGTATATGTGAGGAGGGTGGTAAGAAGAAGGTCAGTTCCAGGATTAACCAAAGCAATGAGCACACCCAGGAGAATACCCAATATATAAAAATGTGAAGTCAGTTTGTTTTTAGTGGTGTTTTCTGTACTTATACTTTAGATACTGCTCGTCAAACCCAATTTTGATTCAAGGCACACAGTGTATGTCCAGATAAGTGCTCCTCATAGTGGGGCTCACCCTGAATTCCCTTCCAAAAACTACATGCCAATTAAAGCTCTTTGTCTCTTTTCCTTAGTTATCTGTGCCTACTTTCCAAAGTGAAAAGTAGTGAATTTGATAAACTAATCTATGATAATTGGTGCTAATGAGTTAAGTGTTAGCCTCCAGGTAATATATTTAAATTCAAACATGGGGGAGGAGTTAATTACTTATTTTCTCTTATGAACACCTACTACTTAAACAGTTGAAAGTAATCTTAAGCTGCGTTAATAAAAGTATAAAGGAAATATCAGTTTCATTAGAGGCAACTGGAGACTCAGATGATAGAATGCTGGACCTGAAGTCAGGAAGACCCAAGTTCAAATCTAGCCTAAGTCACTTACTAGCTCTCTGACCCTGGGCAGATTTTACCTTGTGAGAATCAAATAAGATAATGTTTGTTTAAAAAAAAAAAGCACTTAGCATGGTGCCTCGCACCTTGTAAGTACTATATAAATGCTTATTCTCTTCCCTTCATTGCACAAGTACTAGTCTTTCATTGCACAAGTACTAGTCTGGCCACACTTATAATAAAAATAATAGCTAATTTTTATAGGTTGCTTTCTGTGTGCCAGGCACTGTGCTATGCACTTTACAATTATTATCTCATTTGATCCTCATAACAACCATGGGAAGTAGGTGCTATTATTATCTACATTTTTTTAACAGATGGGGAAACTGAGGCAAATAGAGGTTAAGTGATTTGCCAGGGGGTCACACAGCTAGTAATTATCAGAAGCTATATTTGAACCCCTGTATTTCTAACTGCAGACCTGGCACTCTATCCACTGCACCACCTAGCTATTAGTGGACAATTTAAGACAATGGTTGATGAAGTTTTTCTGTAAAGTGATAGTAAATATTGTAGGCTTTGTATAATAATTGAGTATAATTGAGAAGAATAGAATTCTTTCTTGGGGGATGGCATTTCACTTAATTGGGGTTCAAAGTTAATGTTCCCCTAGGAAATTGAGAGTAGGACAGCAAGTGGTTTAACACCCACCACACCTTATTGTCAAAGTTGATTACAAATGTTCATATATTAATGCTAATTTATAACGAGATTTCACTCCGTCTCTGAAAATGTCTTCATACAGATAGGTACATCAAATACTAATATCAATTCATGAGCACATGTTTTTAATTTGGCAAAAAAAGCCAATAGTCTTAAATAAATTTTTTTCTCTGGATGCATTTCTTCCTCTGTTGCTATAAAATACAATTTAATTAACTCACCATTAGATAACAACTTACTTTGCTTGAGTAACAAATGAGCCCTTGTAACCTTTGATTACAACCTCATTTTCATTTTTGTCAAATTATTTTACCAGATAAGATATTCTATTTTAAATTTTCTCTTTTTTCTAGCTATTGCTTTCCAGTGAATTGGAAATATTGTGATGAGTGCTTAGTCTGGTAATGCTGATATATATTGTATTCTTTTAGCACAACTATGACATCATTGCATACTAAACACAATGCTTTGCCATCTAATTTAATAATAAAATAACCCACATTCCACTGGACCTTAAAAGCACAACATTCAAAGTGCACTTTTCTCATCTTGTTTTTACATGATAGGTATGAATTAGCAATTAAAAAAAAAATGTTGCAGTACAGCAATACATATAACACTTGAAATGCTGTCAAGTTACAATTGTGTAACTGTGATTTGAGGTATGCTGAGCAGCAATGCAAAGAAATGAGAGTACCCCAAGTCTCTGTTGCAATTACTTAATGCTGCAATTGTAGTGCAAAAGCCTCCATAGACAACACATAAATGAATGAGCATGGCTGCATTCCAATAAAATTTTATTTAGGGATGCAAATTTGAATTTCATATAACTTTCACATGTCTTGAAACATTCTTCTTTTGATTTTTTTTTCAATCTTTTAAAAACCTAAAAACCATTCTTTGCTTGTGGTTCATACCACAGGCTGCAGGCCAAATTTGGTCTGTAGGACATAGTTTGCAGACATGTGATTTAAGCTACTTACCAACATTAACTTAGTTGTTGGTATTTAACTGTGAGATCCTTGTCCACTGACCAACAAGAAGACATACCTCTGAAGAAACTAAATCTTCATTTTAAATGAAACAAGAAGAGAAAAAAAAGGCAGTGAATTAAAAAGAATGCTCTTAGGTCCTCCTCAGAGAAGTAAAAAAAAGAAGTTGGCAGAATTAATTGTAACCTTGTTCCAAAGTTAAAAAGAAATATAGTTTCATGGGATACTTGGTCATATCAAATTGCGGTATTCATTATATTACTATTGTTTACTTCAGATGACAAAGGGGTTAAAGAATTCTGTGAAGAACTTATTAAGATGCTCCAAATTAAATTGGCATTTATTGTAACAATCAGTATCTTCATTGCAAAAGGCATGTCAAAGAAAAGCAAAAAAAATTTCGGAAAATGTGACTCAACAGTAAGAAATAAGAGAGGCCAAGGGCTTGTATATTTTGCAAGAGCTTTATCCCTATGTAGCATAAATACTCTGAGAAGGGAGTTGGGAAGGTCTAGACATAGAATGCACAAATAACCTTTTTTTCATTTTAATTCTAATTTTTTCCTTTTAGCCATAGCTCATTCTTTGGTTTAATGGGTTTTTTTTAATTTTTTTATTAATTTATTTAGATTTATCAACAATCACTTCCATATGCTTCTGAGTTTAAAATTTTTCTCCCCTTTCCTCCTCACCACCCTCCCCAAGACAGTGCACAATCTGATATAGGCTAAACATATACATTTCTATTAAACATATTTTCACATTAGTGATGTTGTAAGAATTAGAACCCATAGGAGGAACCACCAGAAAGAGGAAACAAAACTCAACAGAAGAAAAAAAAATAGCAAATAGTATGCTTCAATCTGCATTCAAACTCCATAGTTCTTTCTTTGGATGTGGATAGCATTTCCATCACGAGGCCTTTGAAGATGTCTTAGATCCTTGTATTGCTGGGAAGAGTTACATTTATCAATATTAGTCATCACACAACATGGCTATTATTATGTACAACGTTCTTTTGGTTCTGGTCACTTCACTCAGCATCAGACCATACAAGTCTTTCCAGATTTTTCTGAAGTCAGTCTGTTCATCATTTCTTATAGCACTATAGTATTCCATTACATTCATATACCACAACTTGTTCAGCCATTCCCCAATTGATGGGCATCCTCTCAATTTCCAATTCTTTGCCACTACAAAAAGAGCTGCTATAAATATTTTTGTACATGTGGGTCCTTTTCTCATTTGTGTGATCTCTTTGGTATATAGTCCTAGAAGTGTTATTGAAAATAACCTTTTAAAAAATGAAATTAATTGCATCTTAAGAGATAGGAAATTATTGGGTTACCCATATGGGAGTCATTTCAGAATTAAGTTGTCTGTGTTACAGCAAATGTCAAAATCAATAACAAATCATAAGAAAGAATTAACATGAGGATAACATATGGGAAGAAATTTAAAAAGGTAAAGCTAATCTTGTTTTTAAAAGTTACTGAATCCAAAAAATGGGAAATAGATAAAGAATTAGGTATTGATTCTGACTATCACTATAACTAATACAAATTAATTGCCACAATGAGATAAAAAGAATGTAGAAGCTTTCTTAGCCAGCAAATATTTAATCTCTCTGAGGAGAAGAGAGATAAAGGCAACAGCAATTTTGTATATAAACTGATTTTTTTTTCCATTTTAAAGAGGAGAATGGTAAAAGATTATGAGCAGTATCTTTTCATAAAACAGTAAGAAATAGAGAAGGGAAAAAAGTTTATAGGCAGCATGAAGATAATTAATTAATACAGATCATTCCAAAAGCATTAAAAGATGAAAATGAAAGGATAACAAACAAGACAAAAAATGGAAAAAGTTTATAAAAATGATTATAGCAAATTAGTCCCTTTAACAATGACAGTGGAACTAGGTCTGCATCCCAAAGAGATCATAAATAAGGGAAAAGGACCCACATGTATAAAACTATTTATAGCAGGTCTTTTTGTGGTGTCTAAGAATTGAAATTGAAGGGATACCCATCAACTGGGGAATGGCTGAACAGGTTGTGGTATACGAATGTGATGGAATACTATCGTTCCATAAGAAATGATGATCAGGCAGACTTCAGAAAAACATGGAAAGACTTACATGAACCGATGCTGAGTGAAGTGAGCAGAACGTGAACATTGTACACAGTAACAGCAACATTGTGTGATGATCAACTATGATGGACTTACCTTTTCTCAGCAATACAATGATCAAGATGATTTCAAAAGACTAATGACAGAAAATGCTGTCTACATCCAGAGAAAGAACTATGGAGTCTGAATGCAGATTGAAGCATACTATTTTCACTTTTTTTGTGTTTGTTTTTTCATGGTTTTTCCATTTTGGTCCTTTTCTTCTTTCACAACATGACTAATGTGGAAATGTTTAATGTGATTGCACATGTTATATATAAGATTATTTGCTGTCTTGGGGAAGAGGGGAGAAAAATTTGGAACTCAAAATCTTATAAAAGTGAATGTTGAAAACCATCTTTACATGTAATTGGAAAAAATAAAATGTCATTTCAAAAAAAACCCCAAAAAACCCAAAACTCAAAGAGCAAAAACAATAGCAGTGGAGCCACCACATTTAGACTTCAATGTCTCAGTTCCTAGTGGGCTGCATGATGAAGTAAAAGTGTCATTAAAGAAAATATAAATGGGAAGAGCAGCTGCACTAGTCCAAGTATACACAAAAAGAGTCCTTGCAAGAGGCAAGACAATTTTGAAGTTGTTGGCTGGGTAAACACTTGGAAAGATAAATAGACACCATTATTACTGTGAAAGAAAAGAATAATAAAATATCACTTTCCTATTACTACAATATCTTCATGAGAGTTATCTGCACATGTATCAAAGTTATCTTTGATTTAAAAAATGGAAAAAGGGAACATTCAGACTTTCACAAGAGATGCTCTTTAACTGACTACATATTTATAGTCCCATAATAGACTTAGAAGGGAAGAGAATATAAAATCCTACTATATTTATTATTCATGGCTTATAAAAAAGTTTTTGATTTGTAAGAGCAAAATGCTTCATTAAAAGCTCTCTTCCTAGGAGGCTTCTGGGGAGATGGTAGAGTAGGTCAGAAAATTTTTGGCTCTCCAAACTTCTGCCACAAAAAAAGGTAGAATATTGTTTGAGGGAACATAGAGCAGCAGAAATAAACAGGAGTCAGGATAAAGTAGTTGTCTTCCTAAGACAACTTGAGAAGACCCAAGGAGAGGCAGTGAGGTAGCGCAGTGGATAGAACATCGACCGTGGAGTCAGGAGGACTTGAGTTCAAATCAGCCTCAGACACACAACACTCAGTAGTTGTGTGACTCTGGGCAAGTCACAACCCCAATTGCCTCACACACACACACAAAAAGAGAAGACCCCAGAAAAGATTTGACCTCCAGGGGCAGAGGTTTGGCCTAAGTGAAGGGCAAACAGCTCCAGGCCGACTGAAATTTCACCATCTCAGATGGCTGTGTAGAAGATTGAAGGACCTTCCACTATAAAGGGATACCAAGCACAACTGTGCTGACCTGAGGTGGACCTGGGCTGCTGCAGCTGTGAGGGTGGTGTTAGAGGGGAGGGAGAAGAGAAGAAGCTAGCACAACCTGGTTGAGTTCAGTAACAGAGGGGTAGGGATCCTGTTGACTGTAGGCACTCGCAGGAGAGCAGAGTCCCTTGTTTTAGTTCCAGAGTAGAGAGGACATCTATAGTTGGCCATGGAGCAAGAGCATTTGTGGGACAGTGTGGCTGGGGGCCCTAGTCATAGTGGCTTTGAGGTGGAGAGGAGTGCCCAACATTGGGCCCCAGGGCAGACCTCAGAAAATAACAGTTAGAAGGACTGGAGGCTCAGGACATCTCTCCCCACACCTTGGGACTAGAACTTGACTATAATAATAGTTGCTAAAAAAACAAACTAAAAATGAAAATGAATAAGCAAAGGAGAAAAAACCCAACCATAGATGCTACTTGGGGGATAGAGAAGATCTGGGTTAGGTCTGTACAACATAAGGCCCGTGGGCTGCTTATGGTCTGCCAAAGGATTTTGGGTGGCCCGTGAAAAATGTGGAGGATGTAAAAAAAAGAGTGCTTTGTCTGAGCCCTACTTAATCCACCTTCCACTAGTCACTACTGTGCCCAGCAATTTGCATCCTGAGCTATCTCCAGTCATCCTGACAATCTGGTCACTAGACCCAAAGGGCTCTGGAGGAGAAAGTGAGTCTGGTGACTTTGCACAGCCCTCCCTCCCTCACAACAAAGTCAATTGCAAGTCATGTCATCATCTCACTGGTGTCATGGTCCTCTTAGAGAATGAAGGATAAACACAATTGTGCCCATCAGGTAACTTAGCAGGTGGGTTGCACTTACCCTCCTGTTTGTCACGTGACCCATAACCACCAACTATTGTTGGTCTGTCAAATCTGAGAGGAGCAAGAGTTCTATCTTTTTGCTGTGTTTTCTGTCATTGCTAAATGAAAACAGTAAGAAAATTGAAAATGTATTAAAACTTGTACTGCTTAGCAAAGTAATTTTTGACATTAATGTGATATCATGATAAAAATCTTAAGTAATAAGTATTAATTGAAATTTCTCTTTTTTTGATATGATTTGTTGGCAAAATAGTTTAATTATTAATTATACTTTTACTTGGAAAGTGAGCCACTAAAAACCTATCTGTAGCCTGAAGAAGTTTAGCCTATTTTAATTTTGGCCCCTACCTACCGCCAAGTTGTACAGGTCTGATCTGGGTTCATATTCAGAGGAATACAGTGGAACTAAAAAAAAGCCACTCCTTTTTCAAGAAGAAACATCAAATGGCCCCAAGACAAAAAAAAGATTCTTGGAAGAATTTTAAAAGGACTTTAAAAATCAAATGAGAGAGATTGAGGAAAAATTAGAAAAAAAAAAGAGCAATTCAAGAAAATTATGAAAAGAAAGCTAACCAACTGGAAACAGAGAATCAAAAACTTAGAGAAGAAAATAATCCCTTGAAAACTAGAATTGGGTAAGGGGAAGCTAATGATATTATAAAACACCAAGAGATAAGAAAACAAAAATCAAAAGAATGAAAAAAAATAGAAAAAATGTGAAACATCAGAAAAATTACTGATGTAAAGAACAGATTGAGGAGAAATCATGTAAGAACAGTCAGACTACTTGAAAGACATGATCAAAAAAAGAATCTTGATATAATATTATAAGAAATTATCAAGCAAAATTGCCCTGAAGTTCTAGAATAAGAAGGAAGAGCAGAAATAGAAAAAAAAAATCTACAAATTACCACCTGAAAGAGATCCCAGGAGGAAAACTTAGAGGAATATCATAGCCAACTTTCAAAGCTCCCAGGTTAAGGAGAAAATATTGCAAGCAACAAGAAAAAAAATTAAATATTGTGGAGCTACAATAAGGATTATATAAGACCCAGCAGCTACTATGTTGAAGGTCTTGGAATAGTATATTTAATAGGACAAAAGAGCTGGGGTTATGACCAAAGGTACCTTACCCAGCAAAGTTAAGTATAATCCTGAGTGGAAAAAAAAAAGGACACTTAACAAACTGAAACACTTTCAAATATTTGTGACAAAAACAGCAGAACTTAATGGTAAATTCAACATATAAGATCCAAGAGAAATAGAAGGCAGACATTAAAAACCAATTATAAGGGACTCAATGAGGTAAAATTATTTACGTCTTATATGTTAAAATGTTATCAGTACTCTTGTGACTGTCATCATTATTTGGTATTTTGAAAGAAAAGCTTGAGCTGAGCTGTGTATGATGGAGTGATTCTAAAAAAAAACTGTAAGGAGAAATAAAAAAGAGTAATTATCTCATACAAGTGAGGAAGGGGGTAGAGGGCTGGTAGTGCTGGGTTCTTACTCTCATAAGAAATGGGTTGAAGAAGGAATAACATATATATCTACAAAGGTATAAAAGTCTTCTAAATTTAGAAATAAATAAGATATTGAGGGGATAAGGTAGGGGAGAGGATAAGGAGGAGCTCCTAGAAGGGTGAGTAGGTTAAGGAGTAGAAGAGCAAGGAAGCAGGTAGAAGTAAATTAGAGGAGTGAGGAGGCATAGGGTAAATAGGGTGAGTAGTATAGTATGGAAAAATAGGAAGGAGGGAAATGCACAAGGAATTATAGCTTAGAATGTGAATGGGAAGGGACAGTTCAGTGACACAATAGATAGAACATCAGCCCTGGAGTCAGGAGGACCTGAGTTCAAATCCAGCCTCAGACACTTGACACTTACTTGCAGTGTAACCCTGGGCAAGTCACCTAACCCTGATTGCCTCAAACACCCCCATACACACAAAGAATGTGAATGGGATGAATTTACCCATAAAACAGAAACAGAGAACAGATTAAAAAATCTGAATTCAACAATATGAGAGATACACACAAAAATAAAAATCTATTGTGTGGAAAGGGCAGGAGTAGCACTCATGATCTCAAACAAAGTTAAAGCTGGGATGGATTTGATTGAAGGAGAAAAATAGGGAAATTTTACTGTCACGATTATTTGATATTATTTTAGACAATTTAAAACAACTAGATAGTATCAAATAAGTGAAAGTATACCTGCCAAAACAGACACAGGAACTACACGAACATAAACATAAAACACTTTTTATACAAAATAAAGTCAGATTGAAATAGTTAGAGTAATATTTATCATTCATAGGTAAGTGAAGCCAATATAATAAAAATGACAATTTTACCTAATTAATCTATTTATTCAAGGCCATTCCAATTAAATTACTAAAAATTATTTTACTGAGTTAGAAAAAATAATAACAAAGTTCATTCAGAAGAACAACAGGTTAGGAATTTCAAAGAAACTAGGGAAAAAAGATGTAAAGGAAGAAAATTCAGCAGTATCAGACCTTCAACTATATTATAAGATGAGAGCATTGTTGAAGTATGAAATGGATAATTTTTATTATTTTGAATTTAAAAGTTCTTATATAAATAAAACTAATGTAGCCAAGAATAGAAGGAATGCAGAAAATTGGGGGTTTTCATAGACAATCTCTCAGATAGGATGTGATTGCATTGGAATATTGCTGTGGTGTAGGAAATGATGAACTGGTTGATTTGGAAAAACATGGGAAGACTTGGACCTATGAAGCAAGATGGTATCCACCTCCAAAGAAAGAAATGACAAATGGAAATATGCATAGTATGGTCTTACATATATGAGTGTATAAATGTATATGTTTAGAGATATCTATGTATATGTATATATATCCACGTTTAATTGTAGCCTTCTTTAGGAGGGGAAGGAGAAAAAAAATAAAATTAAAAAATACACAGTAGAAAACAAAATAAAACCTAGAAGGAAGCAAAGAAAAGCCAGGTAGCTTTGAAAACAATGTGTAGTATTTATTATATAGGTTTTCTTGAAATATAAATTTATTGTTTTATATTGAATCCTCTCTTATGTTCTGCTGTGTACATGGAAATTTTTTTTTTGTTTTCTCATTTTGTATTTGTTTAAAATGAATGAAAAATTTACAAAAAAGAAAAGCTGTCTTGCAACCAGGTATCTCTTTTGCATGTTAAAATCATACAAGAGTCTTTGAAAGAGACAACAATAGATTAAACTTTATTTGAAGATCCTCTTACAAATGTCAAGCAGCTTGTAAAACAAAGAGACATATGCTTGCCTAAAGTACTTACCACTGTTATAAATTATATTCAGCAACAAGTCTAAATTGAAAGAGATCCAGTAAATGCTCCTGTTTGGGAATGCCTTTTTTTTTTAAGGCAGTTTAAAAAGTGACTTGCCCAGGGCCACACAGCTAGTAAGCGTCAAGTGTTTGGTCTGAGGCCAGATTTGAACTGAGGTATTCCTGACTTTAGGGCTGGTGCTCTATCCACTGTACCCCTACTTGCCCCGGGAATGCCTTTTTTCCTTAAAAATTTGGTGGTTTTGTTTTTAACATAATTAATTATGTTGACTAGTCTCTTAATGTTGAGTCATCCTTCATCCTTGCATGCCTGGAATAAATCCAACTTGGTCATGATGAATGATTTCTTGGATGAGTCATTGTAGTCAACTTGACAGAATTTTATTTAAAAATTTTTGAATCGATAACTCATTAATGACATTGTTCTACTTCTATGTCCTTTCCTGGCTTAGGCATTAGGATTATATTTGTCTCAATAGGGTGGAAGGGTGCTTCCTTTCTCAATTTTAGATAATAATTTGGGGAGTATTGGTACTGTTTAAAATTTGTTAGAATTCTTCCATGAATACATCAGGACCAGTATTTTTTTTTTTGTGAAATTCCTTTATAGCTTTTTCTATTTCCTTTTCTGAGATTTGAGTATTTAAGATCTCTACTAGTCGTCTGTTAGTTTGGATATTTTATATTTTTGAAGGTATTCCTCTATTTCTTTTGTGTTCTCAGTTTTGTTAGTATATAACTGTATAGAGTAGATTTTGATAATTCTCTTTATTTCTTTTGGTTTTATTGTGGTTTCCCTTTGTTTATTTTCTATTTTATTCATTTAATTTTCTGTCCTCTTAATAAGCATTGAAAAAAACTGTTTATAATAGACATTCATAGTTCTATGTGCAATCCTCTTTCTGTTCTTCTTTGTGTATTGAAATGTTCACATTTATTATGTTCATAACAACAAAGAAAGAAGAAACAATTTGCAGCTAGTAAAAAATGCAATAAGCCACCTTAAGAGGTAATGAGTTCTCTGTCACTGGGAGTATATAAGCAAAAGCAGTGTTGCACAATGCAATTACCTTCTAGCTTTAAATCTATGACCCTAATAATCTGTCAGATATCTTATAGAAGTGGTTCCTATTCCTCTACAATGGCCCTGACACATGAAAGGTTGGACTGAAAGAACTCTGAGGGCTCTTTTGTCCCTAAGATGATGTGTTTATTAACCCAAAGAGTTTCAGTCATAGGAATTTTAAGGATACATTGAAGATTTGTTTTGGCAGATGTACCTGCCAATGTTCTTCATATAAGACATTGCCTATTCTACCTGTTCACAGAGCCAACTTTTCAAGTAGGTCCCTTTACAAAATTCAACATACCACAGTTGTCCTTCCATGTGGTACAGTATTTGTATATGTAAGTGGGAGACATTTCTTGTCAGAGGTCAGTCCTATTTTCTCCCCCTTTGATATTCTCCCTTACCAAAATACTACTTATATTTATTTTGTATGTAACATGCTTGCTCTGGCCCAATGAGGGCCAGGCCTTTTATATTCTATGCCCTGTATATCTCTTCCCCCTTAAACCAAGCTTCTCAGACACTGAGTGGTTTGGAGTTATTTTTTTTCTCTGACATCATCTTGAACCTCCACTGGTCATGGTCCTACCATTTTTACCAGTCTTTTTACCAGTCAATGACTAGCACCCCTATTCACTTAAAGCATTTAACATCAGCTAAGCTTTAACGAAGAGATATTTGCTTCAAATATATAGTAAAAACAAACACACAAATACTTGGAAGCATAATCCATCCTACACCACCTTGGGGGAAGGGAATAAGACTCATAATTTATTTCCATTCCTCCATAACATTGTCTCCCAAAGTTCATGTTCAAAGCTAGCAGCACTGTCAAATTCTGGATTTCAAGACCTTTCTTCCTCAGGATGTTGCTGTTGGGATGGTTGCAAACGCTGGCTTGGTGTCTTGCTATCTGGGATCCCACTTCCAGACCAGATTGAAGATCCTCCCTCCCTTCCACTAGAATGGAAAAAAATAACCAAAAAGGCCAAAGACCTAGGGCCATTTCTCATGGTCACATGGCCAAAGGAGAAGGGATTGGAAGGAGACCCTAAGGCCTTCTCCCTTTACCACCTGGTCTTATAGGCTGTGAGTGAAGGAGTTACCTCATTCTCCCAGACAAGAATGCTACAAAAGGTCAATTCTGGGTTAGGCAATTTTGAAGATTCTGACAGTTCTGGCATTGATAGGCCAACACAGAATGTCCATGCTTACTCCATTCCTCAGCATTCTCCCCAGAAGCACAGCTGCATGGATGATGCCATTTTATCAAGTTAATGGTGTCTGTACATGGACCAGACCTCTCTTACATACATATATTTTGTATTATCTTATCTATGTACATGTTGTCTAACCCCAATAGCATGCAGACTCCCTGAAGGCAGACACTTTTAGGGGTTTTTTTAGGTTTGGTTTTTTTTTTGGCTTTGTATCCAAAGCACCTGACACAGTGCCTTGCAAATAATAGGCACTTAATAAATGCTTGTTATATTGAAAAGTGAATGAATCTCTCCATTATTCCTTAAGAAGGATACTACAGGCAACTTTTGACAGATTAGATTATTTTACTATTCTTCTTCCTTAGAGGAAAACTGGACTGAATATATAACTGACACTCTTCTTGGTAAAAGAAAGGTCATAGACGCTATGTATGCTGTTTCTATAGAAACTATCAAGAATACACTTTGGAGGAATTCACTTTTAACTCCATCTGTTTCTCTGTTTCATTAAAGCAAATTGTAATCCAATAAAGACTTTATGAATTTTGAAAATCATGTGATTTTAATAGAATTAAAATGTAACAATGGATGTCACTGCATAAAAAGAGAAAGAAACAGACAGGTGTTAGGTATTATTGTTTTAAATGAGCCAATTGCCTTGATTCAATGGCAGAAGATGTAGAACATCAATCAACCAACAAGCATTTATTGATCACCTACCATACGCCAAGTACAATGCTAGGCACTGGGGATATAGAGACAAAAATGAAACAGACCTTGCCCTCAAAGAGGCATACAGTAGATTGGATATATGAAAGATGCACAGAGAGTTCTCTCATCCCTTGGTTATGAAAATCAGACAGAAAAACTCATGCATATGCCATAAAGGTTTGGGTTCTGACTGCGGATACACCCCAAGGCTAGGTCTTGGGCCTATTCTCCCTCAGTACTCTCTGATTTGGTGATCTCATCACCTTTTAAGGATTTAACTAGCACGTCTATGTAGATGACTTATATGTGAGTATGTATATGGGTGTGTACATAGATGTATATGTTCTATATATGTATGCATATATGTAACATATATGTATGCATATATATGCACATGCATATATATGTATATTTACAGCATAGTCTCTCTCTTTTGCACCAGTTCCATCATCACCAACTACTTATTGGGCATTTCAAACAGTATGTTCCATAGACATCCTAAATTCAACATGTCTAAAACAGAATTCACTGTCTTTTCCCCAGAACCCAAACCTTTATGGAACTTTCTTATTCTAAGGCAGGTACTGCCATCCATCTAATCTCCCACTTTTGCAACACCAGCATTATTCTGGACTTTTTACTGTCCCTCATCTCCCTTTTCAATCAGTTGCCAAATCTCATCATTTCCACCTTCTCACCATCTAATCTGTCTACTGCTTTTCACTATCCACACTGCCATCCTCCAGGGCCTTATTACCTCTCACCTGGAATATCCCAATAGCTTCTTGATTGGCTTTTCTCTCTCTGAAGCCTCACCCCACTCCAGCCCAACCTTCACACAGCCACCAAGCTAATTCTCCTTAAATATAGGTCTATATATGGCCCTTCTCAATACAATAAGTCCAGCCTTTAAGATAAAACACAAACTCCTTTTTTGATCACTTAAAGACCTCACGATTTTGTCCCAAGCTACCTTTCCAGATTTATTATACATTATGCCTCTTCCTGTACTAAGAGATGTTTAATACACTGTCCTCAGGCTGTAAGTTGCCTATAGAATGCCTGAGTGGGCTTAAACTGGATCAAAATGTATTCGGGAAATACTTAACAAATAAAGAAAACTTCAATAAAATATAGATAATATTACATTTCAAAACAAAGTCAATATGCAGCCCACAGGGATTTATTTATTTATTTGCAGACTAAGGGGCAACTAGGTTTACAGTGGACAGAGCAGCAACCCTGGAGTCACAAGGACCTGAGTTCAAATATGGCCTCAGACACTTGACACTTACTAGCTGTGTGACCCTGGGCAAATCACATAACTGCATTGCCTCACAAAAACAAACAAATAAAAATAAATAAAATATTTGCAGATTAGTAGCCTCTACTTCTATTTGAGTTGGACACTACTGCTATATATGGTTTGTCCAAAGTGGCCTACTTGCTATTCCTCACATATGACTCTCAATTTTCTTTCTCTCCACTCACCATTATCCATACCTAGTACAAGAAGGCCTCCCTGGTCTGCCCTCTCTAGAGGATATCCCCTAGACCACCTCGGGTTTGCAGCATCACACCAATGCATCAAATCCTTTCAGAATTTAGCCACATGTTTGCCCAGAGGTGACCAAGAAACACACTCAGCACTCCATAGGCTCTGCTCTAGCTAGAGGGGGGTTAAGGGGAAGGGTCTATTTACCCCAGGTCTTCTGAAATCTATACTTTCCTTACCTCTGCCTCTCTTTTTCTACCTTACTTCAAGACTCAATTAAAGCACAGTTTATGCATGAGTCCTTTTTCTGGAGCTCTCCGTCCCAAAGTACAAGATTTGTAGTTAGAGGACATGGGTTCAAATTCACCTCTATCATGCACAACCCGTGAGAATATGGAAAAGCTTCTTCATGTGCTCGAGTGTGGGTTTCCTCATCTGGAGTAAGAGAATGATTATACTAGCACCTGTCTCACAGGGATGTTTTGAGGCTCAAATGAAATAATGTATGCTCTGCAAACATTGAAGTGTAATGGAAATGTCAGCTATTATTATTCACCAAAAGTTAACTCCTCTGACATTACAATACTTAATTTTTTTTTTTTTGGTGAGACAATTGGGGTTAAGTGACTTGCCCATAGTCACACAGCTAGTAAATATCATGTGTCTGAGGCTAGATTTGAACTCAGGTCCTCCTGACTCCAGGTTTGGTGTTCAATCCACTGTACCACCTAGCTGTCCATAATACCTAACTTTTTGAAGCATTATGTTGTGTTCCATTATCTACTTATTAATCTCTTCTGCTTTTTACTTAGTCTAGAAAACATTTGTTCCTCGAGTGCAAATAATAACAAGAATATAGAATAGGTTTTCAATGACAGAATGAACCCATAAGTGGTAGTTTTTTGCTGACCAATGGTGATCAGGTCAATTGTGAGTCTAATCTCATCTCTATGACTGCATTGCCAATTCCATTATAGTATGTATGAAAGGATGTCTAAACCCCAGATGCTGTATTTAAACATTAGTCAGTAATCTTAGCACTGATTTGTTTTCAATGTCCTGCTTCCTGACTGGGATAGGTAGATTTTCCAGAATGAATATGCTATAACAGCTAGAGAAATCTTGAGTACCTGTGAAGAAATGCAATTATTCTTGAGGGAAAAGAGGGTAAGAGAGGGTGGGGAAGAGAATAATAACAGCTGACATTTATTTAATGCTTTATGGTTTGCACACATTTTGCATACATCATCTCATTTGAGCTTTAGAACAACCCTGTGACTGCACACCACTATAAATATTATTATTCCCATTTTACAGATGAGAAAATGAAAGCTCGGAGAGGCTCAGAAACTTGCCTAGGGTAACATGGGTAGTAAGTGTTGCAGGTGAGATTTGAAATTGACTGTGTCTAACACTCTACCACATTGCCTCTCAAGATTATACAAGAAAATCTGAAAAATTATGACATCCTAGGATCATGGCTCAAAAGCCAGAAGGGACCTGTGAAGTCATCAACTCTGACTGTCACCATTGACAGAGAAGGAAAATGAAACAAAGAAACATAACCTAGGTCACTTAATAGCAGAATTACTTGGTTAAATAGCAAAGGACTTAAACCCAAGCATTCTGACTCCAACTCTAGAGCCATTTCCAAGCTTATGAAATGTTTTGTCAAATGTTTCTTGCTCATAGTGGAAAATCATTTTTCAACTGACATTTTGCAAATTGCTTTCCCTCATTTGATAGTTATTCTTACTGTGTGAGACAAGTAGTAGGAGAAAGACTTGACTGAATAAGAAGAAAAACATCTTGATGACTTTTGAGGGTTGGGGCTAGCAAAGTAGGAGAGAGGTTGAATCTGGGGAGGAGAAATTTACAGGAAATTGAGGAAAATTTGAAGAAGAACAATCTCCAGGCCCAGATTCTGGTCCAGATTCTGTTTTCAGATTCTTTTTTTTTTTAATTTTTATTTAATTTTTAATTTGTGGAATAAAACAAGCATTTCCGTAACATAGCATAGTTAAAAAAAAAGATAATTGCACATAAAATTGCAAATCCATCATGTACAACTTGCTATTCTTTTTAAATATGTAACAAAGTCATCATGTAAATTCCTTTTTTTTCCTTCTCCCTCCCCTACTCCCTATCCCAATAGCTACCATTAGACTCTTTTTAGGTTCAAAGAAGAACAGGGTCAAGGACAATCCATCAGTAAGTCTGTCAATAAACATGCTTTAAGGGTTTTCTATATCCTAAGCACTGTGCTAAAATCAGGAAAGATTTAAAAAGATTAAGAGGAATTAAAAATGATTAAGTCAAGGGTGCCTGGGGCCTTGAGGCTGCATATGGTCTTCTAGATCCTTAAGTGTGGCCTCTTGACTGAATCCAAATTTTACAGAACAAATTCTTGTTGAATAATTATTCTGTAAAATTTAGATTCAGTCCAAAGGCCATACTTAAGGATCTAGAAGCCATGTGTGGCCTCAAGGCTCCAGGTTCCCCATCCCTGGATTAGGTAGTAGAATGTGAAGAAGAGAGAAAAGAAGAAAGCCAAAGCAGGGTAAGACAGACAAGGTAAGTGGAATAATTAGGGAGTAAAGCAAAACTATTGAAGATATAGGTGAAACATAGGAAGTTGATGCAAGCCTGAAGGGGAAGTGCCTGTGGCTGTCAAATTAGTAAGACTAAGAAAAGGAAGTGGAGTGGGGTTGATATATTATTGAGAAGAAAGACTCTGCTGTAAAATTTTTAATTAAATGCTTAGGTTTGAGGTGTAAACACCCACAAGTAGTTTTTGTTTTCTCTTAAAGGCCTATAATCTCAATGAGGGCTATGTGAAATGTGTAGTGTTTATATGGTGGCCATAGCCCAATGACTGTTGCTTGTGTTCCAATACAGCCTGATTTTCCTTCTGAAGGTGACTATGAAGGAATTTGAAGAACACCTCTTCTAATTCCAGATTTTTAGGAGGATAAATTGTTGCTAAAGGAAGTAGAAATTAAGCTTTTCAATTGGGATGCGGAATAAAAGAGAGAAGACTTGACCCTTGTCACAGACAAGAGGCAACTAGGTTGCTCAGTGGATAGAGCACTGGGCCTAGAATCAGAAAGACTTGAGTTCAAATCCAGCTTCAGATGCTTACTAGCTGTGTTACCCTGGCTAAGTCACTTAATCTCTGTTTGCCTTTATCCACTGGAGAAAGAAATGGCAAACCACTTCAGTATCTTTGCCAAGAAAATCCCACCCCCAGTATTGGTGTGCTATCATCCATGGGGTCACAAAGAGTCAGACAACAACTGAACAACAAGAATAACAGGATCTAGAGAATGGAAGACATACATAGAAGAAAAGGAAGGAAAGATATAACTGTACAACAAGAGCTTAACCACAGATTTGAGGTTCTCCCTGAAGAGGAGGGAGTTGGATGCTATGAGCAGTAAGAGTCTTCTTATCCTCCCAAGAAGGATCTCATAGAGTTCCACAAATTATTATATCAGAGACCATCCAATCAGAGAAGAGACTGAGTAGTAATATTAGTAGTTGGTGACTCCCTACTCAGTGATATTGACATGGCAATTTTTTCACTTGATAACAATAATTATGGGGCAAACATTCAAACATAACAGGAAACTTCTTAAGACATCAAAACATAAGTATTCACTTCTGGGGACTCATGGGCATAAATGATAACTGCTAGAAAGAACCTAAATGTGATTATGAAGTCTTTGGCAAAAAGCTGAAAACCCTGGGGGCCCAAGTTGGTTTTTCTTCACTGCTGTCCATTAAAAGCAAGAGATGTAAAAGAGAAAAAATAACTTAAGAAATGAAAAGCTGGCTAAGAAGATGATTTCTTGGACTTCAGGACCATGACTTAAAATGCAGAGATGACAAGTCCCTGGCAAGAAACAGAGTACAACAAACAAAGGCTTATAAGAATAAATTTGCTGAGTGACAGTTAGTCAACAAGCTTTTATTAAGTGTCCTACATAAAAAGGCAGGGTGGTATGGTGGATAAAGTGTTGGACTTGGAGCCAGGAAGACTTGAGTTCATAACCCACCTTACATAGCAGCTAGATGGAACAGTGGATAGAGCCCTGGGCTTGGAAACAGTAAGACTCACCTGCGTGAATTCAAATCTGGCCTCAGATGCTTATTAGGTGTGTGACCCTGGGCAAGTCACTTAACCCTCTTTGCCCAAGTTCCTCCTCTATAAAATGAGCTGGAGATGGAAATGGTAAAACACTCCAGTATTTTTGCCAAGAAAATCCTAATAGGGTCACAGAGAGTTGGACATGACTGAAACAACTAAACACACATGTACTAGGTTAAGTACCAGGAATACAAAAAGAGGCAAAAACACAATCCCTGCCCTCACAGAGTTCATGTTCTAACTGAAGAGAATTATACAAACAAATATGTGTATGACATGATATATTCAGTTTAAATGGGGTGTAATCTCAGAGGGAAGGCACTAACAATGGGAAAGACCCAGAAAGGTCTCTTGAAGAGGGTAGGATCTTACAAATATAATCCAAAAAACTTCAAATTAAAAATGATGGAATACACACACACACACACACACACACACACACACACACACACATCCCTGAAGTTAGATTTCATAGAAAGTAGGAAGAAGATTGAAATTAAGACACACAGAAGTTAACAAGACACAAACATTCAAGAAAAGGAGCTGGTGGTTAAATTCACGGCTTCTGACGTCTATATACAAATACCCCAAATTTAGGCAACAAACTAGAGGTCTGAAAACAAGTAGGCAAATTTGACTTCATATATATCACTGAGACTTGGTAAAATGAAATATATGACTATGTTATGGCTCTGGATGGTTAAGTATTATTCAAAAGAAATAGGTAAAAAGGGGTTGGAGGATAGCATTATATATTAAGATGGTATACACATGTCAGGAAATCCAGGAACCAGAGGAAGGAACCATGAGAGAGAGTATTTGGGTGAAGGTCAATGGAAGGATAAACAGAAATGATTTTTGTCATTAGAATGTAGTAGAGGCCACTTGGACAGAAGGAGGAAATAGATGAGGAACTTAGGAAACAGATTTCAAGTCTGGCACAGAGGCCTGATATGAAGTAGTGACTTCAATTTTTCTGACATCTGCAGAAGCTTCTTTACTTGCCTTAATGATAATTTCCTCTTCGAAAGGCAGAAGAATCAACTAGGGGAAATTCTATTCTGGGAACGAGTTACTAAAAGGGAAGAACTGGTATCTGGGTGGAAATAATGAAAACCTTGGTGGGAAGCAACCACTATTTCTTAGAGTTTGTGATAGAAAAGGAGAAGAAAGTTAGGCATAGTCTGACTGGGACTCTAGATTTTGGGTAAACAGATTTCAAGGGTTCAAAGGAAAGATAGGTAAGGTTCCATGGACTAAAATGCTACAGGAGAAGTCAGCCCAAGATAATCAAGTGTACTATGGGAACGATATCAATTGTCTTTGAGATTTGAGTAGTTCAAGGGTCTACGGGTCATGCTATTGATGTAGCTTCCTAGTCACCTTAGTACAAAACAGCCAAGACATGAGGGGCTGGTTCCCTAACTTGATGTTTCTGACCGTAGTCCAGCAGCACAAATAAGCCTGGGAAACAGTGTTTCACTGAATCAATACTTTATCCTGAATGAATAGCCCTTCCTTGTTCTGAATATCCTTCCCCTGCTATGGCTAAATAAATATTTTTGCTAACTTACTAGATGGATCACAAATGTCTCATTTCATTCCAGTTTCTGACCTAAACAACCAGAGGTCAGGCCTGGATCAGGCTCAGCCAGTTATACATGGATCACACTCAAGAATGAGATTGTGAAAACACAATTGGGAACCATTTCCAATGAGGATAATTGGGATTTGTCTGAAGAAACTGATGTGGAAGCATAGGAAACTCACATATCAACTTAGATTTTAAAAAGCAAAGTGAAAGACATACAGCCTCTTTTTCCAGGAATGATTTTTCTGTGATGACTACATGGTACCTCATGATGATGTTTTCAGAATTACAAAATGAATCAGAGACCTTTAAAAAATTAATAGCTCATTTCCCCCATTTGTATTGTTCATTGCTTTGTTGGTCTGCCATTACAAACATCATCATCAGCTTAAATGTCAGTTGTGGATATGTCATCTCTTACTCGGTTAATTCAGCCATGCTACTCTACATAACCAAGTGTGGCACTAGTTTTCAGATTAGTTCCAGGGGTTAAATGGATATGAATCATTTTACTGTACTGTTATCCTTCTCCGCTTGCCATTACCTACCTCTTTAGACATCATAATAAAAACTGAACAATTTCTTTGGGGCAAAAAAAAAAAAAGCTAAAGAAAATGGAAGTAAGGCTAGATAAGGGAGGATAAATATAGAATGGGGCACCATCTAGTAAAAAATAGTTTCAGGAATACTAAAGCTCAGAATGAGCTGAAGCTGGGAAGGGAAACTAGAGTCAATAAATACAATTGGGGGGGTTAGTTTATATTGCTGTATTGAAAGAAATAATTATTTGTACAAATAAAACAAATATAATCAAGATCAGAAGAAAAGCAAAATATTGGGGTGAAATTTTATAGATGGTTTCTCAGATAAAGATCTCATATCTAAAATACATAAAAAATTGTCAAATCTATAAGAATACGAGTCATTCCCCAATTGATAAATCATCAAAGGATATGAACAAGCAGTTTTCAAATGAAATCAAAACAATTTATAGTCATATAAAATGCTCTAAATCATTATTGATTAGAGAAATGCAGATTAAAACAACCTTGATATATCATTTTACACCCACCAGGTTGACTAAAATGATATAGAAAAAGAAAGGGACAAATGCTGGAGACGATGTGGAAAAACCCACCACCAATTCATTGCAGTGGAATTGTGAACTGATCCAACCATTTTGGAGAGCAATCTGGAATTATGCCTATAGAGTTATTAAACTACGAATACCCTTTGACCCAGCAATACCACTACTTGGTCTATTTACAAAGATGATTAGGGAAAAAGGAAAAAAACCCACATGTTTTAAAATGTTTATAGCAGCTCTTTTTGTTGTGGCAAAGAACTGGAAATTTCAGGGATGCCTATCATTTGGGGAATGGATAAACAACTTGTGATATACAATTGTGGTGGAATACTACTGCGATGTAAGAAATGAAGATCTCAATGATTTTAGAAAATCATGGAAAGACTTGCACAAAATAACAAAGAATGAAACGAGCAGAACCAAGAGAACATTGTATAAGATAATAGTGATAATTGTTTTAAGGATGACTTTGACTAAATAAGTTATTTTGTCTATTATAAATACCCAAATTAACTATAAAGGACATATGAAGAAAGACACTATCTACATCCAGAGAAAGAACTGATAAGTAGAAATATATATGGAATAGTTTTGCAAACACACACACATATACACACACATGTATTTGTGTCTAATGGTAGCCATCTGTAGGGGGGAAGGGAAGAAAAAAGGGAAAAAAAGAAACTTACGTGATAATTTGTCGTATATATGAAAGGAATAGCAAGTTGTGCATAGCAGATTTGCAGTTTCATGTACAATAATCTTTTTTATTGTATTATGTTATAGAAATGCTTATTTTATTCATAAATTAAAAATAAAATTAAAAAAATAAATACAGATTGTTTGATCTGCTCACTTAAAAAAAAGAGAGATCAAAGAAAGGCTAGGACCTTCTGTTGGGGTGGGTGGGATGATAATAACTGACAACAGAGTACAGGGAGAGCTGCTTAATTTTGATTTTGCTTTTGTATTCTCTCTCATGAATATAGACGGTTGCATTGGAAACAACAAAACAAGACTGGGGAGTTGGTACCCAAGATCAGCAAAAAGATTCTAAGTGAGCCCCTACTTACCCTAGATTAAGTCAAGGTTCCTGGCCCAGATGAACTAAATCCTCAGGTCATGAAATAGACAAATTTGATTAGTGAGCCACTGGCAGTGATATTTGAAAAATCATAAAAAACAGGAAAGGTACCACAGGATCAGAGAAAGGCAAACACCCCAATTTTCACAAAATAAAAATTGAAAGGGAAGAGAACAGAGCTCACAAAGTATAGGCTTATGAGGTTCCCTTTCGATTCTTTTGAAAATTCTAAAACAGCTTATTAAAGAGATGGTTGACAAATACCTAGAAAGGGAAGGGGTGGTTACTAGAGCCAGTATGGCTTTATCAACAGCTTGTCATAATTTGGCTTAAGGAGGGAATAACATACACACTCAATTGGGTATGGAAATCTATCTTACCCTTCAGGAAAATGGGGGGGGAGGGGACAAGAGGGCAGGGGGATGATAGAGGGGAGGGCAGATTGGGGGAGGGAGTAATCAGAAGCAAAGAGGGATAGAGTCAAAAGAGAGAATAGAATAAATGGGAGGCAGGATAGGATTAAGGGAAATATATTTAGTTTTTCACAACATGACTATTATGCAAGTGTTTTGCATGACTACACATGTATAACCTGCATCAAGTTGCTTGTCTTCTCAATGAGGGTGGGTGAGGAGGGAGGAAGGGAGAAAATTTGGAACCCAAAGTTTTAAACACAAATGTTAAAAAAATTGTTTTCACATGCAACTGGGAAATAAGATACACAGGAAATGGGGTATAGAAATCTATCCTGCCCTACAGGAAAATTGAAGGGGAAGGGGATAAGAGAAGGGGGGTAGAGATAGAAGGGAGGACAGATTAGGGGAAAGGGTATTCAGAATGTATGCCATCTTGGGGGAGGGATAAGATGGGGAGAAAATTTGGAACTCAAAATTTTGTGGAAGTGAATGTTGAAAACTAAAAATAAATTAATTTTAAAAAAAGCTTGTTATACCAGACTATCATCTCTTCTATATTTGAAAAGATTATTAAACCAGTAGTTTGGATAGTGGAAATGCTGTGAATATAGTTTACCTAGATTTTAGCAACATTTTTTGCTAAAGTATCTCATACTATTCATGTGGAGAAGATGGAGAGATATGGATCAGATAAATTCGGAACTAGTTGGATGGTTAGACCCAAAGAGTTCATTGGTTCAAAGTTGACAGGACTGGAGGTTTCTATGGTGTATCCTAGGGAGCTATGGTTGGCCAAGTGGTGCTTATCATTTTTATCAAAAACTTGGAAAAAGGTATAGATGGCACATTCATCAGATTTGCAGATGACACCAAATAAGAGAGATGGCTAATACCATGGATGATAGAATTGGGATCCAGTAGGATCTTAAAAGACTAGAGCATTGGACAAAATCTAATATTAAATTCAATAAAGATAAATGGAAAATTATGCACTTAGGTATAAAAAATCAAATCCACAAGTATAAGATATAGGAGGCATGGTTAGATAGGAGTTGTTCTGAAAAAATAGATAGAGGTTTTAGTGGACCACAAGCTCAATATGAGACAGCTGTGTGATATGGCATCCAAAAGAATTCATGTTATTTGGGGATTCTTTTTTGTTTTCTTTTTGGTCATTGACATATTCCATCTGAAATATTGTGTTCACTTCTAGGGGCCACCATTTAAGAAGGATATTAAAAACCTAGAGAATATCCAGTGGAGGGCAATCAGGATGGTGAAAAGCCTTAAGTCCATGTCATATGAGGAAAAGTTATAGGAACAAGGCATTTCTAGCTTGAAGAAGAGAAAACTTAAGGGAGACATAATAACTGTCTTGGAAAATCCAAAGAACTGACTTGAGGAGGAGCAATTAGATTTGTTCTGTTTGGCCTGAGAGAGCAGAACCAGGAACTCTGGGTGGAAGTTACAAAGATGCCAATTTTAGGTTATACATCAGGAAAACATTCCTAAAAATTAAGCAGTTCAAATATAGAATGTGCTGTCTTGAGAGGGAATGGGTTGCACCTCCTTAAAGGAATTCAGGAAGACACAATGACAATTTATTAGGCATTTTAGAGATTGAATTCTTTTTCAGGTGTTGGTAAAGCCAGAGAGCTTTAGAGGTCCTTTCCAGCTCTCAAATTCTGTGATTTTGTGGAGTGTCCTGAGCCCCTGGACTTCCACCAAGAAAACATGAGCTACGTAAGAACAAGGACGATTTTGCTTTTGTCTTTGTGTCCCCAACCCCTAACACAGTGGTGAACATGTAGTAGGCTCTTAATCAAGGCTTTTTTGGATGAATGAATAAATTAGTATTCTTAGCCCAGCTTTATAGATAAGGAAAAAGAGAACAGCTAGGTTACACATTTTAATAAATCTTCAATAAATCTCATTTGGATGTATAAATCTGTTCATAGGCTTTCTCCTATTCTCCCTCTTTAGGGCAGATGTTAGACGTTTTGTCCAGAAAATTTTCCTTTCAATTAAATTTGTCCAAAAGTGCAGAAGGTGGTAGGTTCCTCCTCCTTGGAGGTCTTCAAGCAGAAGGTAGATGATAATTTACATAATCATTTTATCATGTGGATTCCTTTTGGGTATAGGTTACTGAGATCTTTTCCAAATCTTAAATTTTGTGATTCTGTGATTGTGTTTACTGGATAATCACTCATTTAGTAAGGCCTTTGCTTTAAAGTGAAGGAGTTGAAATGGGTGGAAGAAACTGATCAATTCACCTCATTTTAAAACTCATAGATATTGCCCTTATTTAAATTGCAGCAGTGGGAGTAACCCCTATTTAGAACTTAAGCAAATTAACCTCTTTGGGCCTCAGTTTCCTCATCTGTAAAAATGAGCGAATTAAAAATTTTAATCTATGGTCCCTAAGTCATCTATCCACTACCACATGCTGCCTCTCAAATTCAGTCCATTCATAGTAAAATACTGTGATCAAAATGTTTTTTCTATTAATCTTCCCATCAAACACAATCTTTTTTTATTTTGGATTATTTCTTTCTTGTCTATCATAAAAGGATGCAGGCTTAATAGGAACTGAAGTCAGAAATCAGCCCAGGAAA